>NC_056731.1:108162572-108357602 GCF_019279795.1 Protopterus annectens | reverse complement strand
AAACCAAGATGGGGGAGAGTAGGGGAGATATCACATCATTGTTAACAGAAGGGCCAAGATGGGGAGAGTAGGGGGAGATATCACATCATTGTTAACAGAAGGGCCAAGATGGGGGAGAGTAGGGGAGATATCACATCATTGTTAACAGAAGGGCCAAGATGGGGGAGAGTAGGGGAGATATCACATCATTGTTAACAGAAGGGCCAAGATAGGGAGAGTAGGGGAGATATCACATCATTGTTAACAGAAGGGCCAAGATGGGGGAGAGTAGGGGGAGATATCACATCAATGTTAACAGAAGGGCCAAGATGGGGAGAGTAGGGGGAGATATCACATCAATGTTAACAGAAGGGCCAAGATGGGGGAGAGTAGGGGGAGATATCACATCATTGTTAACAGAAGGGCCAAGATGGGGAGAGTAGGGGGAGATATCACATCATTGTTAACAGAAGGGCCAAGATGGGGCTGGGAATTAGAATGCTATATGGGCAAGATAGAGAAGGAAAGGCATGGAAGCATGGAGAGAAAGGATGGTGAAAAGTTGAGGATTAAAATGAGATGAAAGGAATAAAAGTGATGTTTGGAGGTAGAAGGTAAAGAAAAATATAATAAAACACTGCTCATAGATTCACATAAGGGAGAAAATTTAATCATAGGAGGAGCTACAGGAGGAATAACATCTCAATACAACCTTAGAATGAGAATACCAATCACTTAGGAATAGATGGGTAAGTGGAATTAAAAGAAAAAAAAAACAGGAGACAGGTCAGGAATACCAGAAATGGTAATAGAAATAGAGATAAGTTGAAGTGAGGGGAGGGAGACCAAGCACTTTTAAAGAAATGTATGGGAAGAGAATGAGGAAAAGAGAGAGAGAGAGACTGGGGGAAGGACATAAAAAAATCACAACAATGAGTGGGGTAAATGGCAGGATATAATGGGCAAGTGAGTGGTGGATGCACAAGAAAATAGTAAAATGATAGAATAATATAGCAAATAGTAAAAGGATAGAATATACCACAGTATAAGGACAACATGATTGACTTCAACAATTGGCTAAGCTTCTGGTGTCATTCAAAGGGACTCCTGTATTTGTCTGCCTTGGAAGAAATTATCGATAAACCATGATGCTTTGCCAGAGATGCTCTGCACCTGTCACCCTGGGATTCAGGTTACTGGCTAAAGCACTTGCCACCCCTATAGTGCCTTTTTTAGGCAAGGTTCACAGGATAAAACCACCACCGTAACAGATACAAGCATGCAAAATCTGAAGGTAATGCTACTCAATGCTAGAAGTCTAAACCTCAAAATACACTCTCTCGTGGCACTCCTAAAAATGGAGAACTTCGATATCTGTGCAGTAACTGAGACCTGGTTCAAGGCTCCAGAGTGCTCCCCTGCAATACCAGGCTACAATTCTTACCACACTTTTCGGCCAGAAAACCAAGACCGAAACACTAAAGGTGGAGGAGTGTCCATATTCACCAAGGATATTCACACCTACAGGCTAGTTGCCCAACACAATGCATCTGAAATTCTCCAGGTGCAACTAACACTAGGTAAGGCTGCAATCCAATTTGTAGCTTGCTACAGATCCCCCACCTTGCCCCAAGATTCTCACTACACCTTTCTAAACATACTGGAAAATATTAAGATACAACCAAACACCCTAATACTGGGTGATTTCAACTACCCTGCCATTAATTGGGAAATCTACTCGGGTACCAACTCCTTTTCCCAACGGTTCTTGGAATTCATAAATTCCAATGCCCTGGATCAACAAATCTATTGTCCTACCAGGGGCTCAAATATCCTAGACCTGGTCATTACCAACATGGGAGATAGATGCTCCACACCAGTGGTCACTCCCTCATTGGTCAGGTCTGACCATAAGCAAATCACCTTTGACATCCACATCCCACCCCCACCCCCCAGTAAGGAAACCTCCTTAAAAAACTTCTCTAAAGCCAACTTCATGCTACTGAAGTCAGAAGTGACAAACTTCACAACACCCACGCAGACGGGATCTGGACGTTCGACTGCAGAATCCTGCACTAAGGCACTGTAGAAGCACATCCACTTGTGCATGAATCGTGCCATCCCACATAGAACCAAGATGCTCTTCATCAAAAAAAGGAAGCCAATCTGGTGGTCCCCTGCTATAAACAAACTATACAACAGAAGGAAGAAACTGTTGCAGAAAAAGAGGAAAATCCCAGGATGCAAAAAACTCCCTCACCAGCCTCAGTAAGAAGCTGATATCCCTCAAAATCCTCAAAAGCTAGTTACGAAAATAAAATTGCCAAAGATTCCAAAGACAACCACAAGGCATTCTATAGTTATGTCAAGAATCTAAATGGCAATGCTCAGATCTGCTCTGAGCTACAACAGAATGGCATTAAATATACTGATCCCAAGGATATTGCCAATATTCTGGCAGATCGATTTAGTGCCAACTTCACCCCCCCCCCCTCAGCCCCTAAAGTGCCCATCTCAATACCAAAAGATTGCCAAATTCCGATAATCATGGCCACACAGGTAGAAACCGCACTCTCCAAAGTTAAGAATACAGCATCCATGGGACCAGATGACATCCCATGCTGTGTACTACATGAACTACAGAATGAACTGGCACCTCACCTAAGTGTCATGTTTAATCATAGCCTCACCTCAGGCTTTGTGCCCACTGAGTGGCGCACAGCTACATTTATCCGGCTCCACAAGGGATGAGCCACCTTGGATCCCAGGAACTACCATCCCATCAGTCTGACAAGCCTGATCTGCAAGGGCATGGAACACATTATCATGGAACTTATAAACAAAGACATTGGCAACCTTCAAACACTGGACCCCACCTAGTTTGGGTTTGTGAAGGGCCGATCTTGTCTCCTGAATCTGACTGACTTCTTCAAATCAGTCTCCAGAGTTGTGGACGAGGGTAAGGTGGTCCACACAGCCTATCTGGACCTCACCAAAGCCTTAGACACCATTCCTCACTCTGGAATCATAGATAAACTTACTAAGCTGGGCATAAATCCCTACGTCACTCATGGGTTGCCAACTGGCTTACTGACAGAACCCAGAATGTAAAAGTAGCCGACTCCAAATCCAGCTCCAGATAAGTGACAAGTGGAGTACCTCAGGGTTCAGTCCTGGGACCACTCTTGTTTGGCATCTACTTCTCTGAAGTACAGGCCAACACTAAGGGACTCTGGCTAACAAAGTTTGCAGATGACTGCAAACTGGGAGCCATTACTGAATCCCCAAATGATGTGGCTATTCTACAAAAGGGCCTTACAGAAATAGATGCCTGGTGCCAGAGCCATGGGCTCAAGCTTAATGCCAAGAAATGTATAGTCATCCCCTTTGGGAAAAAACATGTACCCATGAATTACCACATAGGTGGCAGGACACTAAACATTGTAAGTGTGATGAGAGACTTAGGGACACAGGTGGACAGTGGTTTCACTTTCAATAACTACATCGCCACAACAGTCAGGAAATCCTTCTATGTGGCACACCTCATCACTAAGGGCTTTTCATCCAGAAAAAAAGGAGGTCATTGTCCCACTGTACTCATCTCTCATTAGACCCATTATAGAGGATAATGCCCCATTTGGTATGTACCTCACAAGACATCTGCAACAGCTGGAAAGGCCACAGAAATATCTCACTAAAAGAATCACAGGCGTAAAGCAGATGCCATATGCTGACTGTCTAAAAAAACTCCAGCTATACTCTGTGGCATATCGTCTACTCAGAGGCGATCTCTGCTTAACATACAAGGCCATGTCAAACCCTGAGCTGTTGGACATGCTCCACTTAAAGAAATCCCAATCCCTCAGATCCACATGCTCCAGAGATCTAAACATTGTCATTACAATGAACAAAACATGCTGGAGGGATAGGTTCCTGACCCAGAGACTCCCCATACTCTGGAATAGATTGCCCATACATGTCAAGCAGAGCACCTCCTTGGCCCTCTTCAAAAGGAACCTTGATGATTGGATGGGAGATAGGAAATTCACCTCAGGGATCATGTCAGTTCCCCTGCTAGACAAGGGTCCAGAGAAGTAAATATTGTGGGAAGAAATATCCAGGGAATTGTTATGGCTAGGCTTGCATAGGCCCTACGGCCGATAGCCTAGTACCAACCTATGAACCTATGAACCTATTGGATTCACAGAAGGGATAAAATGGGGTGGAGGAGTTTCTATATTTTTTATTTATACATAGTTGAAGAAAATGACATAGTATATGGAAAATAAAAAAACAGTAGATGTTTAGAATCATATTTTTGCTTTTTAAAGCTAGAATAAGCAAGTAGTAAAAATTTGTAAGCCTTGGTTATAGGCTGCCATGTCTGTATTAATTAAAGAGTATTTATTAGTTGAACAGCAGGAACTAAAGTACACCATGCAGAAAAAAAATAATATTTAGCTTTAGTTATGGTAAAACAAAATATGAATGGATGAATGACAATTCAGAGTCTCCTCTCCCTGCAAGGCAACTCACCAAAAATAACTTCCCAAAAATACTGTTTTCAGTATTTGTTGTAGGGCAACAGCCCCTCCATGCCACCACCCCACCACCAATATAAAAAACTTCATGGTCACTCTACAAGGGGAAAGGAGCAGACACAGAAACGGCACTCAGTGCCTGCATGATTCCCTGACAATATTTTCAAAGGAAATGATGGCACTGTTGGGGAATCAAGTCTTGGGGACTTGACTCCTTTGAATTTTTTTTTCATGGAGCAGTAGTGTAGGCATTTGTGGAGAAAAGATCTTGATAAACTAATCTAATCTAATATAGATATTATGAGCAGGTCACCACAAAAATGGACAGAAGTAATTCCATGAATGCAATCTGCTTGGAGCTCAGCAAGGTATTTCAGGATACTCTGTGCAAAAGGCAAATGGATGGGGTAGTCCCTACGCTGGTGGTATGAGTTGTAAAGTGGATAATCATCAAAAAGAGTTTGGTAGTTAAAGGATCAATGTGATCAATGTGATTTGCATAATGTCTTACTGTGGAGGCATGCAGCTCAGCCAAGCTCTGCGATTTGCTCATATGTAGTATTATAAAATCAAACAGCATTACAAGCTCACTTCAGATTATGTTAGATGGGTGTAGTTGCTAAGTGCGAGAGGACATTGCTTCTCAATAGGACAAGATTGTTGGCATACTGGATTGAGACATCTAAGGAATGAATAACACAGAAGATACAGAGACATGTGGTCTGAGAACAGGATGCTAAAACATGATCATTCTTAAAAGGATGCCATGTTGGAAAGGGCTGATTTAAAAAACAGTTTAGGCCCTGACCACACCAAGGAATTTATTGCACATATCAGGGAAATTTGAGTTATTCTCCCACTGTACGGGGTGCTGCTGTGGCCTCCTATGGAATACCAGCTACAAATCTTCATTTCTTGTCTGAACAGAGACATTAGGATTGGTAAGTGGTTTCACAAACTAGTAAATACCACTATCGGTTGGCTAGAGACGTAGAACAGGAAGGTCACAAACTGGTAAATACCACTATCAGTTGGCTAGAGACGTACAACAGGAAGGTCACAAACTGGTAAATACCACTATCAGTTGGCTAGGGACATAGAACAGGAAGGTCACAAACTGGTAAATACCACTATCAGTTGGCTAGGGACATAGAACAGGAAGGCACCCAAAATGTACAGTCAACAAAATATGAAGAATAATTATTTTGGTCCTCAGTATTCTGAAAGGAAGTACAGAGGGTGAACCTGATGGTAAAAGACAGACAGGGAGTACAGGGAGGTGGCAGACTGGTGGATGAGACTAGATTTAAATGCTAGAAATTCTTTAGACAGTGGGATTGTATTCATGGACTGATCTCCTTGTAAGTTGGGGAATGTAACAAGAGGAAAGATTTGGATAATGTTTGGGATAGTTTGAAGGCAAGGAAAGGGGCATGTTGTGATAGGGTAGTTACTTTGAAGGTAGTTTGACGCTGAGGCACAGTAAATAGGCAAAATAAACACTTTTGGGTAAATTTGCATGTTTATATTTGTTAAACTAGGAGATGTTGAAAGCATACCTCTCAACTGTACAGATTTTCTCAAAATGTCCAGATTTTTGCCTCATTATTTTTCATAAAATTGTGCTTTTATGGCAAATCAGTGGCAAATCATTACAGACTGAAGTTAGAAAATAATGACAAATATTTGAGTTCCAGACTTCATACCCTTCAGAAAATTTATGCTAAAACAAAACCTGTTATTCTGTCAACTTTCTAAGTTTGTAAGAGCAATATTTAAAAATTGTCCTATTTTTGGGCCTATGTCCCACTTTTATTTATAGCTTTGTCCAGATTTCTTGCTCTAAGAGGGTGAGAGGTATGGTTGAAAGTACTTCACATTACTGACAGCCTCACTAGTATTTTTGTAACAATGTTATAAGATTTCTCTCTCTCTCTCTACCACACACACACACACACACACACACACACACACACACACACACACACACACACACACACACATATACCATCTGTAAGCAACATATTGTTTCTATTTTTTTGCCTTCTTTCTCTTCTGCTTTATACAAGATGTGATAATATCATAGCACAGACATCCATATATGGAGTAGAGTCAAAATGCAGGAATAAATATTTTAGCTTAAAGCAGTTGAGCCATTATAATGTAGAAGTTTTACAAGACATGAAAACAATGTTAAAAATATTGCCTGAGACTAAAGGTGAATAACTTTAGAAATCAAAATTAACTGCGGTGGTGGTGCTGCGGTAGCGTTGTCGCCTCACAGCAAGACGTTGTCCTGCATGATTCTCAGCTAGACAAGCGTGAATGGGTGTACCTTCGTTGAAGGTTGTGCATCAGGGCCAGCAACTCGGCACGTAAAAATCTACTACCAGTCATTAATGGACCGGAGTTCCGCTGTGGCGACCCCTAACCAGGAAAAGCCGAAAGACACAACAACAACCAAGAATCATGAGGAAATAATAGTTTCATGGTGAAAGTACATAGTTAGCATCAGGCAACTGTTGCTGTTATGAAATGAAATCAAATGTTATTGTATACATAAGTAATACACAATGTTTCCTATAATTTCATTTCAGTAGTGTGACTATAAAAAACAACTTGAATTATGTTGTTAATGTAAAAGGAAACAAGTAACCACCAGGCAGAAAAATACATAAGAATTTGTCTGCATCTTTGCAAACATATGCTTAAAGGTGATGGCACTGTGCCTAGAGGCATACTTAGAACATAATTTTACTAAATGCATTTCTGTCAGATCTTGACTTAAGTATCTTATGCTTATTTGAAAGCTTGAGTTTTTTGCATAAATTTGTAACATCAGCCATCCTTCATGGACTGCAGTAACATGTATTAGTTCTGACAGCTCCTTCAGACAGTTCAGCTGTGTTTTAATCACGTTTTAAGCTGCTTACAGGATGTAGTTTATGCCACAGATTCATCCTAGCTGCCTTGAGTCACGACTTACTAATATTCACTTGTTTCTGTCATTGCTGTCTCAAGAAAAGTATAATTTTAAACTTTAACTTTGTTTTGCAAGATTTATGACAGCTTTTTCTAAGTTATTTTTGTTATACCCATAGTAAAGTTGAACTACACAGTTGTTTCGCTGAGAGAGAGAGAGAGAGACACAAGTCAAATTGCATCAATTATTAAAGTGTTTTTATGTTAGGAATTCATGACCCTGATAACAGCACAACTGGATATCTTGCATTGATTAATACTTCTGTTTTCCTTATGCATAACTTTGTAGACTACACTTTAATTGATCTGTCAAAAGGATGAGACAGTCTATCTTTTAAATGCTAATCTGTATCTGACCTGTACTTTGATTAGATTGGCTTATAATAATGATCTTATTAATCAGGCCCTAGAATATTATATGGAATAAGATACATCTGACTGCCATATCACTTTGAAATGGTGCATAACTTCAGTATTAACCTATAACAGTATATACATAATGTCCTCAGTGGCTGCTGTCCATATTTCTTGAACTTTCTCAACTGATTATGTGTGTTCTACATTAAAGATCATGGTTGCATTACAAAGAGTGACAAACATACAGTTTAAGTTTTCAGTTCTATAATTTACAGCCAGAAATGTGACATTAACTAGTGATCTAATTCAGATATATAACAAAAAGCCAAAATAGGTGAAAGCAAATGGAAGTTTGCCAAAAATCAAATTGAAATATCAACACATCTAATGTCATTGTCTCATGTCATTTTCAAGATTATCAAACACTCTAATCTGTTTAAAGGCCTAATACCCAACAGCTGAAAATATTTTATCTGAAACTTACCTGTCAACAATTAAATTTATTGCAGGGGGAATTTTTAATAGAAACTTTAATTGTTCTGACTGGAAGTTTGCTAATCAGGTAATAATAATAAAAAGTAAGAGTCAGGGATTTCCAACCAGGAGCGACCCCTTGATAGGTATGCCTCGCTGAATTTGCAGACAACTTGTTGGTTAGTGTTGTGGAGCTGGCAGGTCAGTGGTGAGTGAGTGGGTGGGCAAGGAATGATTATCATTGTAGTGAGTGTTTTTGTGCAGTATGCCAACCTGGGCATCCACCACAATGCTAAGGAGGTGCAAGTCTTAGATTATTTTATGTTTTATTAGCACTGGCATTAGGATAGTAATTGGGGCATCTACTATGGCATGCCTAAGTGTGGCAGACCATGGAGCATGTGGGTTAGGTATAGGTGGGCCGAACACTCTTTAGTCTCAGATGTAAGCAGCTTCATAACTGGATGAGGAAGTCTAGTGCTGATCCATTAGTTGGATGGGAACCATTGTCTGTCACTAGTGGGGTGGAGGGCGGTTAAACATGTAGATGGATAATGGAAGCTGAGTGAGTAGATGGAGAGCTGACTAATTGTTGGCATGCAGTGAGATATTAATTAATGACACCGATCACTAACAGTATGGAAAATTGGAAGACAGGGTAATCCAGGTGAAATCAGAATGAACAAGAGGTTAGACTGCTTCTTTTGGTTATGAGTCTTGAGAAAATGCACACTCACTTCTAAGTCAAGTGAAGGTTGTCCAATGCCAACAATCAATGTTAGGGTATGAGGGGTGATGCCCCCACTCTGGGCCAGTAATCACGGAGCCTGAATCCTCACAGCACTGACACTGGAGAGAGACATTTAGTTGGAATAAAAATGCATACACACAGTATTTTCAGATGCAGATCCCTGCTTCAAGTACAATTTCCTTTAAGAGCACAAAGGGAACACACTCAGTCCAGGATCTGGATTTTTCTCTCTGTCTCTCCCCAGTTCCCTAGAAAGACACCCCATTGGTACAGCTATATGTTGAGTCCTCAGCTGAGTATCCAAGCCAAGTCCTCCAACATCCTCTCTGTGAAACCATTTATTTGTGTCCCTGATCCAAACAGCTGACACACGCACTCTTTGAGATTTGATTTTCATACACACACACACACACACACACACACACACACACACACACACCTGAGAAAGGCTAGCACAGATTTACTTGCTATGCCCCCTTCTGTCCTGGCTATAAGGTAGTTACTGCCAACAGACATCCAAAGCCAGCTACTCTAAGGCTTTTACAAGGGTACCCAATTATACTGAGTGAAATTAATATTAGTACAAATGGTTGTCTTTTGACTAATAAAGTAAGGCTTTCAGGAGTGGCCATTCTCTAAAGGACCAGCCACAATGAAAAGTTTAAATATATTTAATAATAAATAATACAAGAACATGAAAATACTAAATATGTATTTACAATAAACACCAGCATTTCAATGACAGGAAATATTAAAATAACACATATGAACAGATTCACACAGATACAGAAAAATAGTACTTAACTAATCTCACTATATTTTCCTGACTGATAATTACTATTCCCTGGTTCACTTACTAGAGCAAGGTAAGATGAAGTGGGTGAGAGATCCTTCTTTGTCAGGTTTCAAAAACAGAGTCCAATGAGACTTCAGTCTCATCTAGTATTAAAATATCATTACAGAGCTGGCTTACAGAATGACATCACACACATCTGGTCATATGACTTCTAGTTCCCATACTACCCCCTTGGCTAGAAGCTGCCAGGGTTTAGCACATATGTATCAATAATACCCATGCATACAGCTTTGCTAAGATCTGTTGCAGCTTCTGGAAGTTATAAAACAATTTCAAACTTCTATCCTTCCAGAGTAGCAATTAGTTCACTGCTAAAGACAATACAGAAGGCTTCTTAGTACTTGTCTTCCCAGTCATTTTGTCTCTGGTTGCAATAAGAACTGTAAGACACAATCTTTATGGCCTAAATTAAGTAATTAAATTTCTTACTATTTTTCAAAGTTAGCTGAACTGAGATTAACTCCTTCTCTTCCAGTATCCTCTTTTAAAACATATACATTTATTCACTTACAATACAGTCAGGACCCACTGTTTGTACATTTTAACACAAGCATCCGTACAAATCAGTTTGATATACAAATGACATATAATTCTATGCAAAATCCCAGCTAGCTGTGCTGGTATATGTTATAAATCCACTGCCCTTCTTCTCTTGGCATAGCTGGCAATACTTCACATTGTCACAGGGTACACACTGTGGGTTGTGATTGCCACCAGTGAAGGGAATGTGGAACAAGGAGTTTTAGACAGTTGATATGATTCATCACTGTTAAATGAAACTCTGTCAAGACAGTGTTTTGACCAAATATGGGAAAGTAGTGTTTCCATCTTTTATTAATAAGGTTGATTCATTTTGATCTAAAGCTTCTGAAAGCCTTTCTGGTGGTTCTTATGTGAAGTATAAGGGAAGTACTGCTCATATGGGAAATGTTGTTTTGTGACTTAAGTGTATTGTAGCCAGTAAAAAAACAAAAAGCAGTTTTAGTGGGAATTGGCAAGTGCTACATTCAACATTTAAGAGTTGCAAATGCTTACCTCCCCAAAAAAATTACTTTGTATAAAACATAAACAAAATGTGTACTTAGAGAGAAATGTTTTTGTTCACCTCACTTGTGAGGACTGTAGTAGGTGTTTTTAATACATGTAGAACTGATGTATTCAAACAACAGATTCAGAGGTGTTTTATGTGAATGAAAACTGCGGAACATGCCAGAGGACTCTTGAGGTTTACTACAAGCTCAGTATAACTCATTTTGTGGTGGGAAGACATACATATTAGACTCCATACATATTAGAATAATGGGGGAAGGTATATGACTTAAGAAAGGATTCTAAGCAGAAAGCCTTAGTAAAACATGATCAGGAAGCAAACTGAAACACTACCTTACTGTTTCAAATGTTGGCTTTAAGGAAGCATTATGTGTAAAGGATGTGTGTCATGTAACTTCCCAGATTTCAGATAAATAACGTTTTTATTGGATTCAAATCACATCTCTTGTGTCTTCTTACTGCCATTTCTGATTTCTGACTATGTGTGTATTTAACTGTACACATATATGTGTTGTCAGATATAATGGCACATTGCAAAGCAGGTTTTTTCATGCTGTACTCTGTTAATGGAGTTTCTGAAGCAACTGTCTTCAGACTGTGGCTTCTGTTTTTTCTGGAGTATTCCTATAGTGCCACATCCATAAGTAACAACAAAAAGTCTTGTTTTCTGCTTTACAATTTAAAACTCAATAAAAAATATCATTTTCGCATTTGCATTGTTGAAACAACTCTCAAGATAATATTTTCACATAACAAAAATCATTAAGTCTTGCATCGTGTTCTCAGATGCAGATTTTTTTTTCGTATTGTACTCTGAAGACCACTAAACCACAAGTTTCCATTACTGCAATTTTCATTTTGGCTGAAAATGATCTCTTCAACAACCATCACTACTGAAGTTGCAAGGTAAGTTATCTGAAAGCTAAAATCTAAAGTGTCAACTGTAGAGAAGCCAGAAAAAATCAAAACATGCAGCATACCTCTCAACTATACAGATTTTCACAGAATGTCCAGATTTTTTCCTCTTATTTTTGATCTATTTCTCATAAAATTGTTGTTTTCTGGCAAACCACTGGCAAATTTTGAGGAGTGAAGTCAGAAAATGACAGACATTTGAGATTCATACTTTCTACCTTTCAGAAAATTCATGCTAATGCAGAGCCTGTTATTCTATCAACTTTTTAATTTTGTAAGGAAAATATTTAAATATTGTCTCTATTTGAGAGCGCTTGCCCCCCCCCCCATTATTTATGTCTTTGAACAGCTTTCTTGCTCTAAGAGGTTGAGAGGTATGATGTGTAGTGTTCCTTCATTTAACAGCTGAGGAAGCAATATGGGTATTTAAAACTTTTTTCAAAGAGAATGACAAAGACAAGCTAGCAGAATTGAGATAACATTTCTGTTCTTGCTATGAACCAAAAAAAAACTTACTTCCATATTTAAGACATTTATTTTTTCACTAGAAATTAAGGGGTTCAGGAGTTAAATGATATTTATGCATCAGACATAAACTCAGAGTGAAAGGAGATTTGCATGAGTCGGTGATAAGAGAGAGGACTCTGTGTGATATTAAAAACAATCAGGTTAGAGGCAAGCTATCAAGAGAAGAATCATATCTGACACTAAATAAGCACAAGATGTCATTTTTACATATACTAATTAATGGCTTGGCTGAGTGATTAGAGTTGTGCAAAATAATGTCCATGGGTATTAACATCTTCATTAATAATAATAATAATAATAATAATAATAATAATAATGCAAAAATAAATAAATTAAATAAAAGTAATTAAAACCAAAACTGCTAGTGACTGGTGTCCGAGACAGTATTTGGCAGTAAATGTGCAATTTGAAATAGAGTTCCATGTACCATAAGTCATTACAGGCATGATAAAACATGCTGCAGAACATTTAATCATATCTGCAAGTTGTGTAAAGTCAGAATCATTTCATCAAGATGTGTAAAAGTCAAAATAGAATTATGCAGCATATCTCTCAACTGTCATATTTTTAGTCTGCTCCTCATAAAATTTGTGATTTTCTGGCAAATCATTAAGGATTGAATTCATTGAATGATGAAGGGTATTTGACTTTCAGACTTTAGAACCTTCAGAAAATGCATGCTGGGGTGTGTGGCCAAGATGGCAAGCAGTTAACAGCACAAGAATTTTGCTCTGCTTCTCCTATACATTTTTGACAGCATTTGATTTTTAATTTTACTAAAAACCTTCTGGAAGGTGAAATAAAGAACCGGAAACTATTTGGACTGTCTGGTAAACAAAATCCACTCTTTTTTAAATTTTTCCTGTCAAAGTTTCAGCTTGAAAATATCAAATGAAAATGAGTCATTGTAAGGCAACATTAGAAGAAGTCAGTGTGAAGAAGGAGTTATAATCTAGCATCAATTGTATTCAGAACTTATTGTTAAAACTGGATAAACTAGACTCTAAGGTAGATACAATCAAAGAAGACTGTAGAAAGCAGATATAATTAATAAATAAAGTAGTTAAACAGCAGAAACATCAGATATCTGCCATGGAAGACTCACTCACTGATTTAGATGGTAGACTGACTGAAGGAGAAAGTAACATTGAATTCATTTTAAAACCAAACAACAAGTTCCTGGAGAAGACAGATTATCTTGAAAACATGGCAAGAAGGAAAAATATCAGGATACATGGATTGCCTGAGAAGCAAGAGGGAGAAAATATGGTAAACATTTTAACTACTTGGATTCTAAAAACTTTAAACTTTCCTGAAGCTCTGTCATATGGTATAGAGAGGGCACAAAGATCCCTATCAACAACAAATTCAAACAAGAAAAATTCAAGTCGAAGATCCATAATAGTGAAATTAATTTCCAGTCAGGACAAAGACTTGGTTCTAAAAACTGTCTGGTCTGCATCACCAATCAAAATAGGTGATAACCTTATCAGATTTGACAATGACTTTTCTTCTTTATTTGTCAATAAAAATTCCTCTGCCCCCACTGAGTGAAGGTGGATGCAATATTTAAAAAATTATGTATGAAAACAGTAATACACAGTCTGAAATACAAAATGCATGATTCAGGGGGAAATATAGAGAAGTATGTTTTTGCACTGAATTACTAGAAGATGATTGGAATAGCTTTCCTAAAGAGATGACAATGTGAAATCAGTGTCAAAATTCAGGAAACTATGGAACTGATAATAAAGCAACCCTTGTGCTAGTAGAAGAAAAAATAAGCTATACATTATATAGGATCAGCAGTTTGTCCAGACAGTAAGCGACTGAGCAGACTAGGTGGTCTTGGTTGGCCTTATTTGAAGTGAGGCTATTTTCTATATTTGCTAGAACGTCTGATTAAAGGTATTAGTGATATAAGCAGGCTTATGTGCATTCATTGCAAGTTCTAAGCATATAGTGATATAGGCAATATAATTAGGCCTTTAATACTTGAAAGTAATGTTATTTTTACATTAGTCTGTACTAACATTAAGTACATTAAATCAGGTCAACATAATCTCAGAGTGAAGAGAAACACTTATGCAGTAGTTCAGAAATGCTAATATTTTCCTACAACAAATGTAAATCCTTCCAAGTTCTGACAGGCATAATAATCAGAGGTAGAATAAAACAGAATCCTCTTTAGTAACTGGCACCCAGGCTACAGATTATTTAACTAATCCTGTCATTAGTTGAATTTACAGTAATTATAAAACTATAGCCATAATAGTATGCATCTTTGTGGCTGTGAGCATGTATATATGCGTGTGTGCATGTGTGTGTGTGTGTGTGTGTGTGTGTGTGTGTGTGTGTGTGTGTGTGTGTGTGTGTGTGGTATGAATGTTCATATTCCATAAAAATTCAGAATTCAGTACGAATGCCAAAATACTACCTTGACTGTCCTTTTCCACCAAGGTCACAGAGTCAGTGGGATCTATCTGGATAACACAAATTATGAAATAAATAAACAATATTTCTATTCTTGGATGAACAAAAGGACGAGTCATTTAATCTCCCATTAAAATAAGATGCAAATGCATGCCTGTGAGGTGCTCTACCCCTGTACTATGGACCAGCTACATGGCAGGTAACAGCCCAAGCCAGCAGTTGTAAAAATTCCTATAAAGTAATGTTTTCTAGTCTTCCCTGAAGCATATAACCAAGTATGCAAAACTACACTGTTTCTTGTGAAAATTCACAATACTTGTTCTTCTGTGCCATCTTTAAATCACAAAAAGGAATGATTTCAGGCCCCTTCTTCCATTCTGTTCATGGCTAGCTGTGCTCTCAGCTGCTCCTGGATTTTCTAGAATGTTGCCACAGTAACTGCAGCTAGTCTCCCCCTCTGACAATAAACCATCCAGATAATGAACTGCTTCACTAGATCTAGCTCTAACATGCTCCACTGAAGTAATGTGATAAAACAACACACATTTTGCTTTATCTCTTAGGGGGCAAAATAAGGGGTGGATCTTCACAAAAGCACTAATTAAAACAATCTAGAAAATCAAATGTAGCAAAAATATTTTGAGAACCAGATTCAGGATCTTAATATGCAATCTGTTTCCACTAAATAAAGTAATTACAACATTGTATTTGACTGATATGTATTAAGCAGTTTATGCCTCCAAAGTTGGGCATTATTTCAAAAGAGACTTCAGTGTAAACATTTATTTCTAACTTATAACTCTTGTGTAATATACTAACCATAGCTCATGAGCTATTACTTCAGCTAAATCTTATATGTTGAGCTTTCTTTTAGGACGTTTTGTGGATTAAACTTATTGTCGCCCATGACATTAATTTTATACATTTATACCATTTTATTATTTAATATTAAGGCACCAATTTATTTAAGTGATGTACAGCTGGATCTAAATTAATGATCATAAATAGGTTACTTAATTAGCTTCCACAGCCTTTTTTAATTAGTCACTGATATTATTGTGAAAAATGTTGCATACATAGCCCTCAACTGCCTAGATTTTTGCAGAATTACCAATTGTTTGCCTCATATTTTTGGTCTGTTCCTCATAAAATTTCTGGCAAATCAGTGAGAACTGAAGTCATTAAATAAAGACAGACATTTGAATTTCAGATTTCTTATCCTTCAGAAAATACGTGCTAATACAAATCTTGTAATTTTAGCAATCTTTTAAGTTTATAACAGCAATAATTAAAATTTGTCCCTATTTTTGGTACTGTGCCCCCCATTATGTTTGGCTTGTCCAGATTTATTGCTCTAAGAGATTGAGAGGTATGGTCACTATGATGATATGTGCATCAATCTGATGCATGTAAAACCTGCTACAGGCTTTGTAATGAGTTCACTTTTTAGCCAAATTAGGGGAAGCATGGACCTGGAAGTACCTATGCAGGGGCAAGTCACTTAGTTGGGACATTAATTTTTGCCTTAGTGGAGGTGTCACTGTGATTCATTTCTTTTACTCTTTCTGTCTTTCTTCCTCCATTCTGTTTTATGAGTCTTTCAATACATTCAAAACAATTGCCTTCATACTAGTTGCCACCTGCCCTAGTATCCATGCACTCAAGGAATCAGCTAACCTATATATATATATATATATATATATATATATATATATATATATATATATATGGTTCCCTATCAGAAGCCTGAAACACTATAAGCCTGAAAATCAAAATCCTGAAAACTAAAGCCTGAAAATTCAAAATCCCGAAAACCCAAAATCCTGAAACTCAAAATCCTGAAAACACAAATAATGCTAATATATCACTATAAAGACACTAATATCTACCAACTGACCCTGACCCTAACCCTAACCCTAAGGTCCGTCACTATCGCACACTCACCTGACCCGCGCCCTAACCCTAACTCACTTAAACCGCCCCTAACCCCAATATTTGTCACTATTGCATACATGCCTAACCTGCGCCCTAACCCTAACTCACTTAAACCGCCCCTAACCCTAACATAAAACCAACCGCACATTTTCCTGAACCCAACGCTTGACCTAACACCACAGGGCTAACAATAGCAAAGCCACAATGACGTCAGTATGTCCATTTTGTGTTTTCAGGATTTTGAGTTTCAGGATTTTGGGTTTTCGGGATTTTGAATTTTCAGGCTTTAGTTTTCAGGATTTTGATTTTCAGGCTTATAGTGTTTCAGGCTTCTGATAGGGAACCACAAAAAAAAAAAAAAATATATATATATATATATATATATATATATATATATATATATGGGTCTACTTCTAAATATCGTAATTCCACAATACCGAAGACCAGAATATCGAGATGAGAATCACGAAACTGAAAATCCTGAATCACATAAGTATTCCCAGGGCAAGTAAACACTTGCCCAATGTGGGGAATTATGCCCTTTCTCCACTGTAGTGCAATTCTGGAGTTGCTATATATAGTTAGGGCGGGTAGCCCACAACCTAGGTGGGTTTTAGATAGTGTGGTGTGTTTTAATGTTGTGTTGGGCAAGTGTTTACCTGGGTATTGCAGAATTATGGTATTTAGAAGTGGAGCCATATATATATATATATATATATATATATATATATATATATATATATACACACACACACACACACACACACACACACACACACACACACACACATACATATATATATCTGTACATATGTGAGTGTATATCACTAATTATTTCATCTAAGGCACAATAGGTTAGTAGATTAAACAGTGTGCTGCTTGTTGTGACTTAGTTTGCCAGCTCTACTATTTATGTTTTTTATATTTTTTACATCAAATGCATCCTCTTGCAAATATAGAATTTAATGACTTCAGCTAACTAGTTCAATAATAAAAATTGGGAAGTTGGGAAATTTTTGGGCAGTTTTAGAAATTTAGTTGAACATCCACGGTGGTGCAGCGGTAGCGTTGTTGCCTCTCAGCAAGAGGTTCTACCGTTCGATTCTCAGCTGGAGTGCGGGGAGTGCCTTCTGTGTGGAGTCTGCATGTCCTCCCCACGGTTGGGTGGGCATTCGAAAGACATGTGTAAATGGGCATGCCTTCGTTAAAGGTTGAATGTCGAGCTGGCACCTCTGCATTCATGAAAATCTACCGCCATTCATTAGCGGACTGGACTTCCGCTGTGGCGACCCCTAACCAACAACAACATCACATTTTAAACTTTGAAGGATAACTTTTCCTAACTGATATTTTTTTTCTTATCACAGACTATTGTTCCTTTCCTTTAATCTAGCCCCATGAATGCAATATGCAAAGAAACATTTGACCAGTAGGCTCACACCATGGCTAAAAAGGATCTGTAGACTAGTCCACTTAGCCGGTTACCAACATTTTTAAATAAATAAATGAATAAAAATGTTGTTTAAGTAGTGTTCTGACTGTATTATTTCTGTAACTGTCTCTACAGTTTCTCTGTACATGAGCTTGGCTTTCTGTAAACTCTCACATTTCCTTTTGTTATTTGTTACATATGTCTGGCATCATGTAGATAGTTTGAGTACTGGAATGGGATCTACATCTCACTGTTTTACATCATTAAGTAAACAAAGTAATTAGGCAAGTCACTGATCCCTACTACATGGCCATAAAATGTTTAAACCTAAGAAGTAAGTGCAATATGTCTTTTTTTCTAAGTGTTATATGAGCATGGATGGCCAGCTTCACACTTCAACTACAAAACACCAGTACTAAATAAGCTACTGTCTCAAACCTAGTATCCAAATGCACTACATAATGCTGTGCAAAAGATGGTTACTAACAAAAATCAAGGCACAGCATTGTAAAAGGCAAGCTGATGTAATTTCTAGAGACATTATAAAAAGGTAAGAAATGGAAGTAGTTTAATTGTAAGTCAGTGGAGGGACAGCACCACAACATTCTTATTACAGTGTGCTCTGTGTCCCCATAAAATTACATGAGAAAGAATCACAACAATTAACTTCAAAACTAAGTCATGTTAGCAGAACAGCACATTTCAGACAAGTCATTTTGGCTGAAGCAAATTTAAAAATAATTACCACTTATAGTGACGCAGGACTAATTTTACTGTAGAATTTACCTATAGTAAAAAGAAAAAAAAAACAATCCTGTCTGCATGACATATAAGGATGGAGCCCTGACTGTAACCTAAGCCACAGGTGTTCATTTAGTGGCCCTGGCACTGGTGGTGCCAGGTAGTGAGGGAGAGGAGTGAAGGGGCATAGCCCACTCACCTCTTCCAGGAGGTGAGGGGAGTCGTGCACACTAAGAGGCACAGCAGATGGCTGTGATTTTCCTGGTGGGGACTGGGAAAAAAGGCCATTTGTTACACATGGGGTGTAGCAGGGCTGTTTGAAGGGAGCACCTCTTGCAGAAGTGAGGGGAAATCTTCTGCAGACAGCCCACTGCATGTTCCCCTCACTAATGCTGCACCAGATGTGTGCAGGTAGGACCAAGGAGAAAAACAAGAAAAAAATCCTTGAACCACCCCCAAATGGCTGACTGATAGCACCTCCTAGTAAAACTTCAACTCAATGATGGTGAATGAATGGGCCAATTAACCAAGGAGGTGGCTGATGACTAACAGGAGGGGAGGAGGGACAAATACTACAAAAAAAGGAAAGTGTAGTGAAAAACATATGTATTTTTCATGCTTCAGGTGTGATTGCTTTTAATTATGACAAACCTGGGGATAGGTACTCAGCACCCTAAAGTCATCACTTTGAAAATGTGTCATTGTCAATGGCTCATGAGATTACATAGTGACCCATGATAATGGGCAAGCATAAAATTATAGGGCCTATTTCCACAGCTGGTACCTGGATTAATATTCTGACAGTGTAGTGTGGAGAAACTACTGCACTTCCATGGTACATTTCTTTGGGGGAGATGTTAAAGTGAGGACAGACATACTTCTTAACTATCTAGATTTTTAATATATGCTTTTGGTCTGCTCCTAATAAAACTTGTGGTTTTCTGGCAAAGCATTGAGAACTGAAAGCAATAAATAATGGCAGAGATTTAAGTTTCAGACTTCTTATCCTTTAGAAAATACATGCTAATGTGACATATGACATTCTATTAACTTTCTAAGTTTGTAAGAACAATATATAAAATCTGTCCCTGAGTTTGGGCTTTTGCACCCCCCCCCCCCCATTATTTATGGCTTTGTCCAAATTTCTTGCACTAAGAGGTTGAGAGGTATGAGTGAACAGAATAAGAGAAGAGCAGAAGTTGGTCATTAGCAGACTGTTAATAAAATGTCATCACAAACTTCAAAATAAACTTACAAAAAACTGTAAAAATATGTTTCCAAAATGCCAGTAAAAAATGTAAACAGTAACAATTCAGCAAAGTCAATGTTGAATGAAAGGGAGCTAGACATGACTAGATTCAATTAAATAAGCATACCAGTGGTTTATTTATAAGCACTTTTGTCTCAGACCATATACATCGCCTGATGAAATCTCTTTGGATTGTTTCTTTAAGATAAAAGTGCTCATAAATAAACAATTGTTGTGGTTATCTAATTGAGTCTAGTCGCATCTACTTCCCTTTCTTTCTACACTGACTTTGCTGACTGTTTTTATTTATTCAAAATAAAGGAAAAATATTTTTTTCAGAAAATTGCTCATCTTAAAATATGTGCTTACTTTTCTTAATTGTTTTTATTTCTTTCTTTAAAGGAAAAAGATCAAAGAAAAATAACTGAGTATTTCTTAAAATAGTATCCCTTTTATTAATGTACTACTGTATGAGCCTGATTCCTTGTTTTGCGCATATACATTTTGTATCTCAATTGCAGTAATCTTTACTGATTTATTTACTCTACATTCTCAAGCCTAAGTTCACTAGGCTACCTGGAGGTGCAAGGCAAGCTTTTGACGAAATTGTTACTTCTAGTCTACAAAGTCCTTTATGCCTCAGACTGCCCATTTCTAGCAATGTTAATCAGAAAGTATCAGCCTGTAGTGCTATTAAAATGATTCGGTAGTTACCAACAAGATATGCAAAGGATTTAGAACAAGCATAGGAACTGTTCATTCCTAGCATATTTATGTGAAATGTGAAACTATATGCCTTCATAAAAATAGAACTCAAGAATCCTTCATAATTTTTAAAATGTCTTTAAAGAAATACTGTAACTGCGGTGGTTGTGCTGCGGTAGCATTGTCGCCTCACAGTAAGACGTTGTCCTGTTCGATTCTCAGCTAGAGCGTCTTCTGTGTGGAGACATGCATGAATGGGCGTACCTTTGTTGAAGGTTGTGCGCCAGTGCTGGCAACTCGGCATGTAAAAATCGACTGCCAATCATTAGCGGACCGGAGTTCTGCTGTGGCGACCCCTAACCGGGAAAAGCCGAAAGACACAACAACAACTTTAAAGAAATACTGTACAATGGAATGACATTCTACTTGAGTTGTGTTCAGTGTATGATGTATCGTACCTCATTCCTAACTGTAATATGTATATATCTTTAAATACTGGTAAGTATATGTATGTAATACGATCTGGTTTCTTGCATGCTATTGCACAGTCTGATGGTAAAGCTGATGGAGCTGACAGCACAACTAGTGTCATGCCGCGTTTTGTATTTTTCAGTACCAAATATTACATTGCATTATAAGCAATCACAAATAATTTGTTTTGTATTTTGTAAGGAAATACCCTCATTCTGTATTTTACAATGCCATATATTGCATTGCATTATAAGCAATCATAAATAATTTGTTTTGTTTTTTTGTAAGGAAATACAGCTTTAGGAAATCTCCAGTTTGTGTGAGAAATGGAAATTTTGGACCTGGAAATCAGATTTATGTTTGAATGTGACTGTATCTGAGAAGATTTAAGGGATATATTGTACTCTGTTTCTGCAAATCACAGGGGAAGAAGCTGTGAAAGTTTAGTATGCATGCATTTCAACAGGCACATAGAGTGAGATAGAGAATATTCCGTTGTGGAGACAGAAGTTTCAATTATTGTCAGCTAAGGAAAAGTGTACCATTTATCTATAATTTGTTCCTCAGAAGGTTAAACGGTCCTACATACCGTATTGATGCTTGTATTGCAGAATTAAAATACTAAGCCAAACTTTTGATGAGTTACATGACATGATTCACTAGCATGAGTCAAAATCGTGTATGTTATCGATATTATCAAAAGCCAGGCAGATTGTTATGTGGATCAGAAGTAATCTTAAATAAAATAACTGGTGTGCAGAACAAGTAAAATTACTTTGTTACAGTGGAAGGATCTCCCACATGAATCCAAACCACAAAAGTAAAGATAACAGAGTAAATTGCATCATCATCAGGCCCATTTTTTCCCATTTTTCTACATGGCGTCAGGGTATCGTGTTAACTGTTGCCAACTCTCTCAATTCAGTGCCACACTCCTACCTTCTTCACCATTCATACCTGACTGTTGCAGATCTTCTGTCACACAATCCATCCACCTCTTTCCTGGATGCTCTCATTTACTCTTATCTTCTTCCTGTCTGTCCCAAATCTTCTTCTTCTTCACCAGATTGTTTTCTTACAGAGTAACTTGCAGGGGCTATGAAAAGAATGAAAAAGATGTCATTGAGAAGCTCAGCATGATGTGTGAACATAAGCAAGATAAAATAAATGCTCAGTGATTAACTGTGTGCAAATGGAAGAGAAATGGTGCTGATAATGTGTACAATGAAAGATAGGAAACTGTAACCAGAGTGCACGTAGTGGAACAAAGCAATGAAAATGAGATGTTTTTGGGAACAGCTAGAAAGGCTTTTGAAAATTAACTAACATTGTCCTCCCCCATGCTGCCTTTTGTAGGCAATGCCAAACAAAAGTACTTCTGATACAGAACATCAAAACCAAGAAAATCTAAAAGTGATACTGCTCAATGCTAGGAGTTTAAACAAACAAAAAAATCCACTCCCAACAAGCTCTTCTTACCCTAGAGAATGTTGATGTCTGTGTGGTCACTGAGACATGGTTTGTAGCTGCAGAGATCACACCAGCAGTGCAAGGTTATAATACCTTCCACACGTTTAGACCAGTTATCACACAGACAGGAACTAAAGGTGGAGCTGTCTCAGGTTTACATCAACAATAAATATACCTCAAGGCTGGTTAAACAGGACAATGCACTTGAGCTTGTTTAGGTTCAAATTAACACAGGCAAAATCCCATACCACTTTCTTGCAAGATATAGGTCCCCAGGAAACTCATAATGTGTATTTAAACTTACTGGTAATACCCACCATCCAACCCAATACCATATTCATGGACGACTTTAATTACTCCTCTATTATCTGAGAATCATAAACGACACCAAATGTAGAAACACAGAGATTCCTGGATTTTGCAAACACAGATTCTGTGGACCAGATTGTAAATACACCAAAACAGGGGTGCAAACATACTGGATCTGGTCCTCACTAATATGGGAGAGCACTGCATACCCCCTAGTTTAATGTCTTCTCTGGCAAGGTCAGACCACAAAATGGTCTCCTTTGAAGCAAAAATAAAACCTGGAAACCCAGCTAACCCTGCAATATTCAGAAAACTACTCTAAGGCTAACTTCCTACTACTAAGTGATAACCTAACAAAATTTCAAGCCCTGAGAACATTGCTGCCTACATGGAACTGTTCACAGAAACCCTATACAAGCATGTTAATAGCTGTATAGAGTCAGCTGTATCCACCAGGAAGAAGTACAGAACTAACTGAAAAAACAATCCACCCTGGTGGAGTCACAAAATCAATTGGATGTATAACAGGAGGAAGAAAATCATGGCAAAAATCAGGAGGTGCAGCACCCAGCAGGATAAAAGCAGTCTCAACAAATGAAGCAAACCATTCAGATGATAGATAAACTTTACCAAAGCCACATTGGAGGTAGGTTTGGCCTCCCAGACCAAGGACAACTACAAGGCATTCTTTAGCTATGTCCACAGCTTCAAAGGCAATGCACAATTATGACAGAGCTCATTGCTAATGGAGCTACCTATAGTGAGCCAGCAGTTATAGCAAAACTACTGGCCAACAAATTCATCTCCAAATTTACCCCTCTCTCCCCTTCAACCTTCCCTCAGGAAATACCATCAAATATAACTCCCCTGCTACCACTAGGTAACAGGTCCTTAATGCTCTCTCTAAGGCCAAGAACACTGCATTAATGAGCCCAGACAATATCTCAGGATGCCTTCTAAACAGCATGAAACATGACCCATCAGGACATTTGGAATTGCTATTTAATGGTAGCCTTCAAATAGGTTTTGTGCCTCATGAATGAAGAGCAACAATCATCCCTCTGCACAAAGGTGAATCTTCTACTTACCCTGGAAACTACAGACCCATAAGTCTCACTCATCTCATATGCAAAGCCATAGTTCATAGATTCATAGATTAGTACTAGGCTAACTGTTCTTGTGGGCTATTTTAAGCCTAGCCAGTTACCTCATGTTAGAATCAACCCTTGCACTTTGTGTTTGTAAGTTATGCACCTTACGCCAACCTCCCTCCTGCTAACCTACACAGAAGAGTCTTCAGGTGGAAGATAGTAAGTTATATCCATTAAATATATTTTTTCTATCTTGTAGTTTGATAACCTTAACAAGATATCCTTGTATTTCACTCTTGAGAACACTAACTTGTCCCTCAAACCAAACATGCCTTAAACACAGTCTGCAACAAAGCCACTGTTTTTATCATACAATATGCAATTGTGTGCTCAGTCCCAAAAAGATTGTACTGACAATAAGATGAATGCATGTGAGTGTGTTCAATTATAAAAATACTATACAGAACATATGACACAAGCAGTATAAAGAAATTCTGAAAGCACAGCGAATTAAGGCTATGAACGGTTAATGAACTGTTTCCTGTAATCCAGGGTTTGATTTCTCCCAGCTTCCATTTGCTTACCATGTGACTTTAAGCAGGTCACTTAACCATGCACTTCAGGCATTTGGGGAATTAGGCAAGGTTCTCCAATAGTCTCCCGGACTGCAAATCTGGTAACAAGCTATGTACCTTTATCACCACCATAACAACCATGAGAAAAAAAGTGCAGCAATAACTTAAAAACAGAAACAACAAGACACCATATAACTGCGGATAAAACCATAAACACAGCTCATACATAAGCAGAAAGAGTAAACATGAAAAATCTCTGCAGCCCATAACGTGGGCCTTTTTTTCTGGTAGCAGTGACAGTAACTGAAAACAGCTTGATTTAAACAGGATGGCTACAAGATGAAGCCAGTTAATACTATGCCTGACCACCTACACAGAAGTAAATGCTAAAACACAACAAAGTATAAGGCAGCTATGCAAAGATTCCCCCATGGTTTACCTCACTGCAGGTAACCTGGTTAGGAACAGAGAAAGGGATAATGCATGCTGTGCTGTCCAACTGTCAAGACATTTTATTTATCTGGCATTTGTTTACTGGGATAGTCTGGTAAAGTCAGCAGTATGACCCCTTTTCAGCAGAGGTCCAGGGAAGAAAAGCTCCATATAAATTCTGTCATTGAATTTTATAAGGTCGGAAAACAATCTTTCACTACAATGTTTGCACAAAATGTATTTTTTCAGAGAACACATTTCTGTATGCAGTATTACACTCCTATGCTACGGCTAAAATAGGTCTTCATGAGTTGGTCTACAACCCTGGTTAAACTTGATAAATAAACAAAATGTTAGTAAGGAATGACTATTTGGATTATTTACTACAATGTACACAATGACCCCAAAATTCAATAAATACTGTTCACTCATAGCTTAACTATATGTCTGAATTATAGTACAGTTGGACTCAGATGTAGTATTGTGTTTCAATGTCATTTACCTATCTATGCCAGTTAGCAGAAATTACCAGCATTAAATTTAAAAAGTAAAGCTACCTAAAACACGCTCTGACCTAACAAATGCAGGCCAATACTGGCTGATGCTTTAAAGGGTTAAGTACATACCTTTTCAAACACTCAAGTCCAGTAACCAGTCAGCTTGTGGAATACAATGATCAGAAGTCCACAGAAGCCAACAGTGATGTGAATAAAGAAAACTACTCAAAGGCAGGCTAGCTTTTCATTCAGATGGGAGGTAACTGAACTGAACATAAACAAATGTACTGCAAAGTGAATTACAAAAACAGAAAGAAAAATGTAACAAAGGCATGTGCAGATGTCACCAGTCCTTCCATACCATAACTTACGCTAAACCATGAGAAATTATGTCAGGCAACCATAGAAAGAATTATCATGGAAATGATCAATAATGACATGGGAAACTTCCAGACACTGAACTCAAACCAATTTGGTTTCGTCAAGGGCAAGTCATGCCTACTCACCCTGGTGGACTTCTTTGAGAAGGTCACCAAAGCAATGGGCAAAATGGTCCACACTGCCTGCCTTGACCTGGCTAATGCATTTCCCACAATACACCACTCACACATTACTTTCAAACTCAAGAGATTAAGTATAAACCCTCATGTCACCCGGTGGATAGCCAGCTGGCTCACAGATAGGACCCAGGAAGTTAGAACTGGGAATCCACCTCTACAAAGAGGCCAGTCACAAGGTTTTTGTACCACTTCATTTTGGCATTTACTTCTCTGAACTCAAGGCCAATGTCAATGGCCTCTGACTGACTAAATTTGCTGATGATTGCAAATTAGGAACGGTCATAGAGTCCTTCACTGACACAAATGCTCTCCAGGAAGAGTTGACACAAAGAAATAACTGGTGTCTGAGCCAATGGACTAAAAATAAATATCAAGAAATGCATGATAGTATCCTTCAGGAAGTCATCCACCCCTGGTAACTATTATATTGACAACACACCCCTAAGGGTTGACCCACTAGTAAGGGATTTGGGGGCACACATAGACAGTAATATATCCTTTGACCTTCACATGTGTACAGCAGTGAGGAGGAAAAAATTCTACGTTGCGCAACTTATAAACAAAGGTATGGCATCTAGGTCCAAGGAAGTCATTGTTCTACTGTATTCGGCATTCATTAGACCTATCATTGAATACAGTGCCCCCTTTGGTATGTACCTATCCAGGCAGATCCAACAATTGGAATGCCCACAGAGGTTCCTCATAGGGCATAAGTAACATGTCTTATGCAGACTCCCTCGAGGCCCTATCTCTGTATTCTGTCTCCTACAGGCTGTTGAGGGGAGATCTATGCATGGCCTACAAGCCATTGTCAGATCTCATGCTGATGGACTTCCTGCATATTTGCAAAACACACAGCAGCAGAATTACCCATTCAAAAGACTTAAACCATGCCTTGTGATATAAATAGGACCTGCTGGAGAGACAGGTATATATCCCAGAAACTACCCCTTCTCTGGAATAAATTTCCCATCCATATGAAGCAGAGTTCTTCCCTAACAATTCAAGTGTAACTTGAATAACTGGATGGGGACAGGAAATTCATTCCTGGTGTGGCACCTATGTCTCTTATGGACACAGGCAGCCTATAAATAGCTTATCTCCCAGGCCTCTGCTTGTAAATGTTTCATCTCCCAAACCCCTGCTTACACTTATCAAGGGTACCAGAACTTGCAGTATACATAAAGGGAGAACAACAATCAAAAATATGAAGAGAGCAGGTCAACATGTGAAATCAAAGTGTGATTTTAAAACTAGAGGAGTATAATGAATGCAACATCTGTTCAAACAGTCTGTGCAGTAAAACTGAACTGAAGCTGCAGATGTATACAAATTGCTGTCTTTTCAGATCATTGCATTAAAACATTATGTCAGAAAGGTTTCCTTGTAAATACAAGAATACAAATACACAAGTTTGTTCCCAAAGACGACTGAACATTCTACTTGTAATGAGTCATTTGACTTGCCAGAAGCTTTGAACAGTGACAAGAATTGATAATACATGCATGCATGTGTTATCATTTGCCTGGTGAATATAAAAATGTATGTATTGGTCTAGGATGTTTGCCATGAGACCATCATACCATACCATATCATCACCAACACCAAAACAAAACTGGCAAATACCTTACTCATTCCTATCTTACTCTATGGTAGCACCATCTTTACTAACCTTCACTCTTCCCTCAGCAATAAGCTTCAGTCCTGTTACTACAAAATAGTGAAATTTGCCTCAGGAAAGCCTAACCTTTCACACCATTGCCAAGCACTCAATGAACTGAACTGGTTGGATTTCCCTAACTATCTTTGCTATATCCAGCTAATGGTAGCCCATAAACTAATTTATAGACCAAAGTATAAATAAACTAAACAATATAGCCCAGGAGCAAACCAGTGCAGAGTAAAATCCTCAACATCAATCGAATAAACCTTAAGCAACAGTTATAATAAGTCCATAAACGACACGTTCCATATAAAATCCAAAGCGTATTTATTGAAAACAGCAGATGTGGACTTATTATAACTGTTGCTTAAGGTTTGTTCGATTGATGTTGAGGATTTTACTCTGCACGGGTTTGCTCCTGGGCTATATTGTTTATTTTATTTATACTTTCGTTTGTGACTGGCTTGGGAGCATTTATTTCCTGGTGGTTTACGTTATCATTATTTTTTATTAATTTATAGACCAAATAACTGTCCAGCACTGTCATCAATACTACAAAGTTATGTCCCTTCATGCACCCTTCGATCCTCCAATAAATTACTTCTACGTGTAATCAAGCCCAATAAAAAAGCTGGACAATCCCTGTTCTCACCTAGCATTGCTAAAAAATTGAACTCCCTACCCTCCCATATTATCCAAACAGACTGTATAAAGACATACAAAGTAACATTAAAAACCTACTTCCTTGACAATCACAAATGCTGTTGTCAATCAAACAAACCACCATAGAACCAGGACTACTTAGTTATAAGCCAGCTTCATAGTCTCAAAATAACTTTCTACCAAGACAGCATCAGCTCTATTACTGCTATCTACTGCTATAATCATTTTTCAGTAAGAACTGGCATTTTTTTAGTTATTTTGTTTTGTTTCATGTAATGTCAAAGGAAAAAACTCAATTGCTTGTACAACGGTTATCTAAGTTTACATAAGTTTTTGATTCATATTAATAAGTTTTATATTGTATATTATTATTTTATTTTTGTTTTTATTTCTGTCTTTATTTGTTATAACATTTTAACTTTTGCTTACTTTTTTGCTATTTTAAAAATTGTTGTTATCTGCATACATTTTTTTTTAACTGTTAATTGCGGAGCTTTTCTCCCCGGGCCTCCATTGAAAATGGGTCCCCAACCCAGTGGACTTTCCCAGTTAACAAATGTCAATAAATAATAAATAAATAAATAAAATAAATATTTATATAAATCCTGCAGTGTTATCAGTATCATGCTCAAAAAAAGTTTCAGTAGAAATGAAAATTAATTTAACAGAATGATACGGACACAATAAAGAAATACAAAAAAATAGTTATATTTTAACATCATCTTTGTTGATGTTTGGTTCAGGTCCTGAACGTCTGTTTTGCTTGTGGTTCATTTCATTACATGAATCAAGAACATAAATAACCATGGAACTTTCACAAGTGATTCTGTGTATTCTTACTTGTAAATGAGGCCTAGATTCAAAGAAATGCAATTGGATATAATTATTTTAATAATAATTGGGCAAGTATGTATCAGCTAAGGATGAAATTATTGCTAGGTCTAGTTGCTTTACAAGGGATGACCTGTGTGCTTTGTGTCATTGGTTCTGCATTCTGATCAAAGCCTTTGCTGGCCTCATAGTGCCTCTTTAGACAAAGTCCTTCTTCTGAACATGCTAACATAGAGAAATAAAACACCCAAATGGATCCCATTTCTGAACTTATTACAGTTGTTGAACTCTTCATCAAACATTTAAATAATAAGCTGTCTGAATTTGAGATGCTCCAGAAACTCAAACGCATTCATATTTGTGTACTAATAAAGACATTGTTTTAGTCTAAAGCTAGCACTACATTAATACTATAGTTCAGCACCTGCCATACTTTCAGACCTGCAGATAACTACAGGGAAGTATCAGTATTTGCCAAAAATGCTGTTGTGTCTCCACACAGATTTATGATCCTCAAACAGAACAATACAAAGTCCAAATTCTTCTATTGAAGGCAAATTGCCAGTTCAATAAATTACTACTTCATAGCCTGCAATAGACCACCTGCCATGTTCCTTGGTAACCATGATACATTTCTAAATGTGCCCATAAATGGCAGTATTTTTATGCTGGACGAGTTAAGTTATGCAGATATTAATTAGAAGATAAAGATCAATAACGGTAAGCATGCTCATTGGGTCCTTAACCTAATACATCAGCCCTGGCTAATTCCTTGCAGTCCCCAACCCTCTTTTTATCCTCTTCCCTGGGTACAGTATCTGTACCTCTCAGTAGCCTCCTATCTTTATACTTCCACCCACACAGTACCACTCTACAATCTCTTCTCGCTCCTGAAACAGAACTGCCTCCCTGCCCTCCTCTTTCCACTACTCCCATCCTCCACTTCCCTGTTTCATTAACTCCTTCCCTAGCCTAACCTTCTCTACTGCCCTCCAGCAATCTATACTTACTGAGCTAAACCTGATAAATGTCTAAGGTAATAGTTTTAACTTATGTTCATCCACCACCATACACATAACATCTTTGTAATTAATCTGCTGAAAATGTATATGTTTGAACTATGGCTGTTTCCACTCTCTTGTTGTAAGACTCTAGATACCTGCTGTTGTTAAAATTGTAAATTGTTCTTCCTGCCTAGTAGACTTTGTAACTGTGCTATATCTCTGCCTCCACTTTCTTGATGTATAACATTCAAAACCTGATTGCTAACACTGTGAATAGTGCTTGTGAATTTAAGTCTATGTAACTGTGCTGTGGAGCTTTTCTCCCTGGGTCTCCACCGAAAATGGGCTTCTCCCAGTCGGACCATCCCGGTAAACAAATGTAAATAAAATAAAATAAAACACACTCTTCCTAGGACAAATAGTTAACTTACCCACTAGAAGATCTAATACTCTGGATTTTTTTCTGTAATACATAGCCTCGTTCTACATTCCACCTATTGTAGTTACATCACTGGCCAAATCCAGTCACACAGTAGAGGTCTTCTCTGTCAAAACCACAAGCAAAAAAAAACTACAAGCACCTCCTTAGCATTTAGTGACAATGTTACACTCAATACAACTACAGACATTTCAGAAACCCTGTCAATCATTCCAATGATTACTGTGACATCTCTCTTCTGGGCCAGTAATCAAGGAGCCTTAATCCTCACCACTGATACTGGTAAGGGACATTCAGTTGGAACAAAAATAGATACACACAGTATTTCCAGATGCAGCTCTCTGCACCAACCACAATTTCCCTTAAGAGCTCACAGGAAACACATTCACATCCTGGGGCTCGGTTTCACTCTCTCTCTCTCTCTCTCTCTCACCAGGCCTCAAATAAGACTCAACACTGACCACAGATGTAGACTTGAGTCCTCAGCCGAGTGTTCCAAGCCACGTCCTCCATCACCCTCTCTGTGAAACCAGTGCTCTGTGTCCCTGCTCCAAGTAGCTGACACACCCACACTCTGAGATTTGATTTTCACATACACACACACACACACACACACACACACACACACACACACACACACACACACACCTGGGAAAGGCTGGCACAGATTTACCACCTATGCCCACTCTGCCCAGACTATAAAGCAGATACTGCCACCAGAACACCCCAAAGCCAGTTACTCTAAGGCTGTTACAAGGGTACCCAATTATACTGAGTAAAATTAATACTAATACAAATGGTAGTGTTTTACCAAAGCTGTAAGGCTTTCATGAGTGGCCAAAGTGTCACCAAATAAATATAAGTACCCTCAAAGGTTAAAATACATAATTTTTTCTTTACAAAACTTCAGCTAGATATACTGGCATATATTACACAGCCACCGCCCTACTTCTCCTGGCATAACTGGCAATACCTCACATCATCACAATTACCATGAATCAAGTAATAACTCTACACTCTAAAGCCAAAAATATGATTTTCATTTTCCTAGATAAGTAATCACTAATCAAATATGCCCTATCAGTGCCTTTCTTAAATCATTTCAGACTAAGCCACTCCACTGATTATATTCTTGCAGCACGGAAAACTATCATGCAAAGACAGCCCGTCTTCCAACCACAGTAATTACAGTCCCATTAATCTAGTTAATCTAACTTGCAAAGGTGTGAAATGCATCACATCATTCTTTATAAACTTCAATAGGGATACGCCTACTGCACTGGACTCTCACCAATTTGGCTATGGAAGGGTAGCACATGTCTATTTAACCTGGAAAACTTCTTGGAAAGGATCAAAGATGCTATAGATGGCAGCCAGATGTTTCATATGGCATATTTTAATCTGGCTAAAGCCTTACATGAGTCCCCATCCTAGTATAGTTAATGAACTCAGTGACCTATGCATAAACCTTTATACTGTGATGTGGATAGTAACCCAGATGTCAGACATAACAAACACAGTTAAAGTAGCTGGAGCTATGTCAGAATGTAAAAAAGCTGAGCAGTGGTGTCCCGTATGGGAGCCTTGCTAGTCAGTATCTACTTCTCTGAGATTCAGACCAATAACCCTGACTACTAGCTAACTAACTGCATTTATTGATGATTACAAGTAAATGTTTTTGTTGTTGTTAACTCACTTGTGATACCTCTTCACTTCAGCTTGGTTTAGACATTTAAAATAACTGTAGGCTTAAAATGAATCCCCAAAATGACATATTGTTTTGCAAACTATAGCATATGCGACACTTTCTACAGATGACTCAGTCATCAAAGATCTAGGTACCTTCATTGACAATTCCATGTCTTTTGAACACCACACTGCAACAGTGGCCAAAAAAATCAAAAATCCTTCTAGATGGCCCAACTAATATCGAAAGGCATCTCATCTAGATAAAAATAAGTTATCCTCTTTCTTTACTTATCCTTTATCAGACCAGTTATTGAATACAATGTCCTTCTTGGTATTTGTCTAAACACTTCACACCACTTGAAAGACTACAGCTGTACATGGCTTAAAAGATTACATACCCGAGGAACATTACCTACCAAAACACACCTGAATCTCTATCTCTATTCTTTTGTGTCTTACGGACTCCTCGATAGTGCTTTATGTTTAGCATTAATGGCCACAAAATGCCCAGCAGTCCATGATCTTCTACACCTTCACAAAACTAACAGCACCACAAACACCCAAACTAAAGATTTAAATCTTTATAAACAGATAAACAGGACACGCTGGCATGATAGATTCATCTCCCAACACATATCCCATCTCTGTAATAAACTACCTAATCATATTAAGCAGAGTGAATCCCTCACCATAATTAGGTGAATCCCTCACTATCATTATGGTGAACCCCAACAGCGAAACGATTAGCCACAGATTCTCCATGGGCTTATCCCATGTCACTCTTCTAGAAGAAAGAAGTGCCATATGGGAGTGGACACTAGTCAGGCTTTAATGGTCCTTGAGTGACCTCCTTTGTAGAGCTTATGATCCTATGCAAATGATGGACTATTGGTATAGAGTTCAGAGGTTGGTATTGATCTTATCGCAGACAAACTCATATATGATAGACAGTGCTGTAACTTGGATCTCTTCAAAGCTCTTCAATGCAAGTATGTTAAACTATCACCAAATATGCAAAAAGTGCTAAAAATTATCCAAAACTGTTGTGACAGGAAATCGTTGTTCTGCATAGCAGCATTATTATCCTCCAAAGCAGTTATGAAAATCTTGCTGATGGGAATGCTTATTGATACATATCCATCTAATGTATACAGACTTGATAATTTTTTGATGACAGAATCATTGCTAAATAACAGCATAACAATCCATAGACACCTGTTCAGCAACTGATTTTTGGGCAGTGAGAAAGAAGGTTACTGCTGATTGTAAAATATGACTGAGAAAAGGAGTTCATTAATAAGAAAAGCAGCAGGTTGCAGACTGCTATTAGTGATTTTAAATCTGTCAATATTGGCAGTGTTCAGAAATCCATCAAGGACACATGCATAGTAGGAATAGGGATTCTGGCTTACCAAGATATGCATCCAGAACATGCAGAGCTTTTCTGTCTTAAAATAAACAATGCATTTTAATGTAGACACTGATGCACTTATTAACAATGAAGGGTGACCTCCCATATGATCCTGTAGGTCTTTCTCTGGGTAGAACTGTCTTCTAGTGATTGCTTGTGACAGAGACAAGGTTTGTGATTCCTTAAGAAGTGCTAAAATGTGCAAAGAAATGTCAGGAGAGCTATGCAAAGTAGTATCTCAAAACATATTTCATAAATCAGCTGTAAAACCAAAGATTTCCAATACACTGTCAAAAGTATTAGTAAGTCAAACCATTCCTAGTACTTTAACATCAGCAATGCCTTCTGCTATAGCCCTATGTTTTCTGTATTTTGAGAGGTTAATCAGTCAGCCAGCTAAATATACAGATAGCTTCTGAAATGAAATGCAAATACTGAAAATGGCAGTGAAATGCAGTACACACTCACACACATGCACAATCTCTCGCGCGCGTGTGCGCACGCACACACGCACACACACACACACACACACACACACACACACACACACTCGTATACAATATATACATAATTACATATATATATATATATATATATATATATATATATATATATATATATATATAGGTTCCATGTATTTGACCATACTTTCATTACATTTAATGTTTAGTTAGATGATTGTTTTGCCAAGCTGCCAGTTCATCACAGTATACCGCCATTTGTTTTGCAGGATTGCAACACAGTGGGGAATGGAATTTTGCACTCTCTCCAGTGTTTTGTGATCTCAGAGTTGGCATATATAGTTAGTAAGGAGTGTGGGGGTGCAGTCCCCTACATGACATAGAATGATTTTTTTACTACCTTATACACATGCTGTTCGAAGGCCAGGTTACTATCTACATGAATACCCAAATCCCTGACTACTGTGTGTACTTTTAGGGGTGTTTAATCAATGAGGACATTTTCCTGGGTTGCCAACTTCCCAAAAGGTACTATTATGCATTTATTGGCATTGAGTTTTAAGATATGGCTTTGGTACCAATCATTTGTCTGTGTTAGACCTTCCTGTATGATTTAAGTATCTTGAGGGTTTCTATGATTGCTGCTAGCTTGCAATCATCTGCAAATTTGGTAAGATAGAGGCCTTTGACATGGGCTGGAGTGGACTCAGCACGGAGCCCTTGGGACTCCACTGGTGACTACCCTCTTTGTAGAGGTGGTCTCTCCAGTCCTAACTTCTTGGGTCCTGTCTGTGAGTCAGTTGGCTATTCAGTGAGTTACATAGGGTTTTATGCTTAATTCTGTGAGTTTATTTACAATGCCCAAGCAGGGTTATTGTATCAAATGCCTTAGCTAGTTTACGGAAGGCTGTAGACATCATTTTGCCCTCATCCATTGCCTTTGTGATCTTCGCAAAGAAATCCACCACATTCAATAGGCATGACCTGCCTTTGACAAAACCAAACTGGGTTGGGTCCAGTGTCTGAAGGTTTCCAATTTCATTGTTAATCATTTCCATGATAAGTCTTCCCATGGCTTTGCATATGAGACTAGTCAGACTAATGAGTCTGTAGTTCCCGGGATCCATTGATGATCCATCCTTGTGCAGAGGGAAGACCATGGCAGTCTTCAATTCGTATTGCACGAAGCCTGTGCAGACGTTATGGTTGAATAGTGACTCCAGTGGCCCTGACAGGTCATATTTTATGCTGTTTAGGAGGCATCCTAGGATATTATTGTGGCCCATGAGAGCTGTATTCTTGGCCTTACAGAGCTCATTTAAGACCTGCTCCCTACTGATAATTGACAGAGTTATGTTAGATGGTATTTCCTGGTGTGCAGATGGTGTGAAAGGAGGTGAACTTGCAGATGAATTTTTCAGCCAGAAGATTTGCTATATCTCCCAGTTTCATGAGAAGATTTGCTATATCTCCCGGTTCTATGAACATTACTCCATTTGCCAACAGTTTGGGACCTGTCTTTGAAGTTTCACACATAGCTTAAGAAGGTGTTATTATTTTCCTTGGCCTTGGACATTATCTTTAACTCAAAATTTGCTTTGTTGGACTTAATGAGTCCTCTTAGTTGTGTATTTGGTTTGAAGAGAGAGAGATTTTATCATTTATGCTGTACACTTCCTAATTTTAGCTATGACTTTTTTCTTTTGTTTTACAACCAATTTAATTTTGAATTCCAGCAAGTTGATTTGTTTTTTAAGTTAGTTTTGGGTTTACTTCTGGTAGAGAGCTTCTGTGACTAATTCTGCATGGGCTTTTGTATTATCTGGGTTTGGAGTGGCTTGAAATTTTAACAGGTTAATACTTAATAAAAGGTAGTTTGCCTTGGAATAGTTTTTAACTATTACATGGTTTGTAGGGGGTTACAGAACTGATTCTTATTCATTTTGAAGGAGACTGCTTTGTGGTCTGACCTTACCAGACAGGACATGACCAGGGTGTGTGTGGATGAAATCCAGTGTGTCATTCTGTTTAACCGACCTAAAAAAGTTTCTTGTTATTGCTGTAGGTTGAGACAGGGCTACTTCAAAGAACTGAAGAGCACTTACTCAAATCGCAGTTCATCGAGATGAAATCAGCGAATCTCCACATCATTGAATGGTTACATCATCAAAAACAACACCTGGGAAAGGAACTAATTGGCCACTATGGAGGTATTTGCCTTTTCCCCGACTAAGGTGCGATCTCTTAATTGGTATATTTAGTTAGGAGGTGTGTGGGGTGTGCAGCCCCCTGCCCCACTTTGGTGGAGTTTTTTTTCACTTCGTTTGTTTTGTCCTGGTGGCCAAGTGGTTCCTTTCCGGTGAAAGTTTTCGCTGGTTTACAGTTTCACGGATATGTGGTTTTGCTCATTTCGATGAACTGCAATTAGAGTAAGTAGTATTTTGAGTCTTTGAAGTAGACCCAATTGAGAGACCTTTACCTTTAGTCTCTGTCTGTGCAGTTGCTGAGGTAAATGTGTGGAAGGCGCTGAAGCCTTGCACTGCCAGTGTACTCACTGTGGCTTTAAATCATGTGTTGGAAACTACATAGATGTCCGCATTCTCCAAGGTCAGGAGAGCTTGGTGGGAGTGAAGCTTCTTGTTTAGACTCCTGGCATTGAGCAGTAACACCTTTAGATTTCCTTGGGTGGATTTTTCTGTGTTGGAAGCTTTGTCAATTTGGTATTGCCTAAAAAAGGCTCTACTGGAGAGGGCAGTGTTTTAGCCAATATTCAAAAATCTAGAGGGGACAGATTCAGACCATCCTTGGCAAAGCAATGTGGTTTGTTAACCACATCATCTCACATTGACAAATACTATATCCTCCTAAGATGAAACCAAAAAAATAAGCCAATTATTGAAGTCCATCATATTCTGTTCATCTTGTGGCATAATCCTTGGCGAAAGTATAGACATGCTCAGTGCTAGACACATACCAGCCTGTGGCACATAGTTCAAGAGCTCCACAATGACTCCCTTCAGATAGTCCAGGGAGGTATGTTTCAGGTAATTTACACCTACATGGACACGGACTAAATCACACTGGCACCTGTGATGCAATGACTTGACTGCATGTGTAACTTGTCCTATCCTGGCCCCTGATAAGCAGCTAGCTGTTATTTTCTCCTTGTTCAGCCTGGTGAGTGTGGCATCAGTATGGAGTCCCCTATGACTAGAGTATTCTGTAAACTATTCACTTGCCTTATGGGCTTAGTTGTTAAGGCTCCACTGGGTGTGGCTGTATGTGCAGTAGTAGGTGGTGTCTCTGTTGAGTGTTTTCAAGTTTGCTGAGGATAATTTTTGCAGGTGGAATGTCTGGGAGATCTTTGTAAGTTTGGGAGGATCGCATTTAAGTGCTACAGCATAAGTAGGTCTAGTTGTGGAGTACATACTAATTGTGGTGGGTGTAGCATGTGTGTTACTGACAGCCAAATTATTACTATTTGTGTTTGTAGACAACAGTTTTGCATACTGTATTTGTTTCTTTGAGGATTAAATGGTTGTCAGTAAACATTCAACAACTGTTACATTGTCTCAATATACCCATATCCACCAAACTGGATGTGAAGAAAATGGAAAAGTGCATATCCATGATGTCAGGTCCTTTAGTAGGTGAGATACAAGGGTATGAGGGGTTAGTAGTGGGCTGACTAAGGGCGTATTTGGGGCTAGAGTCTAGAAAAAGTTATATAATACTAAATCCAAGGGGCAGTGCTCATCAACATGCAATCTGGCTGTTGTGTGCTACTCAAAAAGCAAAGTAGTTACTCTATAGTCACTGGTAATATTTCAGACATGATTTTATAGGGAAATTTGGTTTCTAGATGTCTGCATCTATACAGGGCCCTACTAACCACTGCTGCACAATGAGCAGTGCTGTCCAAACATACCAAATTTATATCTACCCTGTCATTTTTATCTACCCTGTTAATCACAAGAGGTGTATTATATGATGACGAGGCTGTCATTGTTTAAACAAATCTATGTTTTCATTCACACATGAGACCATAATGGTTTATAATACCAAATATATGGTTATCATTTTAACACAGCAGTTCTTCCTTGCTGTATAATCTGGAATCAGTAGCCTAAACATCTCATTTTTTACCTACAAAGCTGCTCTACATATTTTTGTCTGTAACTAACCACATAATTATAATGCTCACCAGCATTCTTCATGATAAGTACATTTTCTTGAATAAGAGCAATCTCTGTCAGTAACCACGACTGGCATCCAGCTATGCATCATTTGTATTTACAGCTGTAGTTGTCAAAACCATTAAAATGCAGCAGATCACTAAGTTTGTTTTGCTTCCTTTATAATTCTACTTTTTTTTGTTCCCTGCACTGTGTGCCAAATATTGTTTTATTGCTTTTTAACCCAAATTAGTCATTTATTCTCCCTTGTCTCTCTATTCTTGTTTTCTTAACATTAGAAAATACTCTGTTTCATATGATTGCCCAACTGAGAAAATGGCCTGAATTTTCCAGTGGCAACCTTGTTTTTTCAATCACTTCTTTCTTTCTTTCATCTCTATTCACCTGTTTAAGATGCCCTGTCTCTTTGCTTCTCATATTCTCCCCAGGATTCATGAAGCTCGGCGCAAGGAAGGCGTAAGCCTTGTGCCGACCGTGCGGCATAGAGATGGAGCAGCAGCACAATATGCATATTAACGAAGGCGCGCTGCAGCAACGTCCACATGCATAAGAAACGTGCGCAAGTGCAGGGGGTGTGTCTAAGCGCTGCACGGAGGTGTGAACATGTTGCCTGCAGATGCGCAAGCTAAAATACTGACTAGTACAGCCTGCCTCTAATAGTAATCACTCCTGTCAGAGTCCGTGGATACTAAAATGTATGCAAAGCATACAAGACAGTTTCGTGAACACCAAAATAAAAACTAAACACAAAGGCACGTAGCTGAATATTGAGCCCCCGTCCCTTGAACAAATGACATTTAAAACCCCATGCCCGTATTCCATTGTAGTGTTGATTGTTATGCCAAGTAGAAGCGAAACGCAGCGTGTTTGCATGCAGCTGCCCTTTGCTAAGCCTAGCCCAATGGACCATAGGGTTACCACCTGTCCCACTTTGTGAGGGACAGTCCCTCTCTGGGCAGTTGTGTCCTTACCAAAAATATTAAAAATGGCAAATGTCCTGCTATTGTAGGACATAATTATGTCCCATATTTTATGTAATAGTTCCATAAAATAGTTATTTCTGTATCTAAAATACCTAAATGTTACAAGAAACAAAATAAGCAACTAAACTGCTAAAAGAATAAGCTTTCACTTAGGTATAAAAGTAAAGTACTAGCCTTTGTACTGACCGTGGGTATGTATCGGCCTGTAAAATATGTGTGTCCCGAAAATGTCCCACTTTGGCCATTTGAAAAGGTGGCAACCCTACCAATGGTCAGAGCATTTGCTCAATATCTGCCCCTTCATGGTCCAAGTCATCCCTGTCTGGATGGTCCAAAGATGAATGGGCATTACCCGGGTCTACCTACCATGTCATGAAATATAAGTATTTGCATGTACCTATGTGCATGAAGTACAGCATGTGGAAGATCAAATATGCCAGGGTTGTCCTCACAACCACATTGGTACCAGAGATATGTAGAGTACGCAATGTGTTCTGTTGTCTGTGCCTTGGGCCATCAACCAGAGAAGGGATGGATGGTGTGTGTGGAATATGGGGGGGGGGGGGTGATGGGTAATGTAATAATTCACCAAGGGGAGACTGGGTCGGATGTACAATAGGTGAACTGGAGGTGTACGAGGGAGCAGTGGTTGAATCAGAAAGGAAACCAAAGAACATACATTCACATCTGCAATACACCCTGACAGGCCATACTGCAGAACACAATCCCACAAACATATGAACATTAAAATGTGCGATACACATGTACAGAAATGTTACCAGCTCACACCCACATAATGATCTGGCCTGAACTGAGCCATCCAACCCTAACACACCTGGATACATAACTGAATACCCATCATCCCCTCCACAGCACCCCCCCCCCCGCTGAACGTCCACCAAAACCACCCATATTGGGACTGGTAGCTTGGGACAGCCATATCTGCACATAGTGCCCCCCTACCCACATCTAATAGGCAGTCACATTCTAGGCAGTCTTAGGCTTGCAAACTAGGTATCCCATGCATGCATAACCCTACCACATTTTCGAATAGCCAGAAGAATGGGGTCCATCATTCACAAGTTTTGGACATCCCTCATGGGATAAGTGTCTGTTCTCAAGATTAGACTTTGTGGCATAACAGGATGTCCACCCCCATTGACATCCGGGCACTAGGGCTACCACCTGTCCCACTTTGCGAGGGACAGTCCCTCTTTGGGCAGTTGTGTCCTGCATAAAAACTGAAAAAAATGGCAAATGTCCTGAGATATTAGGACAAACATATTCCCTATATTTAATGTAATAGTTGCATAAAACAGTTATTCTGTTTCTGAAACACCTAAATGTTATAAGAAACAGAATAAGCAACTAAAATGCTACAAGAATAAGCATTTATGTAGGCAAAACAGTGAAGTTCTGTCCTTTGTACTGGCTGTGGGTATGTTTTGCCTTGCAAAATCTGACGTTTGTACAATAAAAGTCCCACTTTGGGCATTTGAAAAGGTGGCAACCCTACCAGGCACAAGTCAGATTAGCAGTACCCAACCACAACCCTGCTCAGCCTCCACCCGGTCCTGCAGAACCTAAGACCCGGGATTAAACACCTGACCATGATGCACGTCTCCCCACATGCATTATTGGGAATATATACCTTTCACATGTTCCCATGAGGCTTCCCCATAGCCATCTTCCAAATAGTATATGTCCACAAATTGTATACCCCGTCCAGGTTCCTCGTCGTAATGATACACACAACCCATGTATACAAAAGGTATAGGTACCTCCCATATGCGGTTGTTCATATACATGGCCATGTATAACTCCAGATATGTAGTCATATATGTATAAATGTACTTACATTCGCATAGCTACACATCACAAATACATGCATATAAGTAGTTGTCAAGTATGTGTCCTATTCATAAATATGTATACTTGCAAATGTATACATATGCCTCTCAGAAACATATGAACAGTAACATGTACTATACATATGTACACCAACCGACTGTCACATATGTTGCCAGTACTGTGGAATGCCTGTAGTAAAGTCATATATCCTAATTACCATCCATACAGAATGTATCGCTGATGGTTTAGTGATAGAACCAGTGACTATGGTGTTCCTGTTCCCGGGTCCAAGCCATGCAAGGGCTGCTAATTTTATATGATGCCCACAATAATGGCAGTCGGAAATAGGGTGATTATGGCACCTTAAAGCAGATGTAAGTAGGTATGCGCGACGGTAACTGGCAGTCATTCAGCAGTATGGGAAATGTAAACAAGCATGTAGGTGTATATGCATGTGAATGTACAAACAGATATATATATATATATATATATATATATATATATATATATATATATATACATATATATATATATATATATATATATATATATATATATATATATACACACACACATGAAGAATGAACATGGACACAATAAAGACAATAAAGCAGTCATAACAAATGTGAAGGGAAACAGCAGCAGAACCCCCCGTAGTATTTAGTGCTGTCATACCAAGCCACCCAGAGGTGAGCAAACCTCCTGCATCCCAAACCACAGGTAGGATGCTAACAGTGGAACTAACTGTGCTCATGTGCTAAGTCTGACTTTCAAACAGGTACAGGCCAGTCCCAGTCACCACTCAGACGAGCCAAAACCGGAAGACTAATTGAACACCCTGACCATTATATAAACGTATGTCCCAGGACTATAAGCTTGGGACGTCTGAATATACTTTGAGTGAGCCAACATATGGGACATGTCTAGAGCAGTAGGGAGTGGCGCATGTGTAGTGGTGTGGTTTATTTCCGACCAGAGAATGGATGACTGCTGTGTTAGTGTTGTTTTGCTGTGCTTGTTCTGGTAACTATGAACCATGGGTATACATGCAAATGAAGCAGCACAGCAATAGTGTAGTGGTTAGAGCATCCACCTATCAAGCAGACATTGATGGTTTGACTGCAGCACACACCATTTATGACGCGTTGTCCATATACGAGCATAACTTGCTAATTTTATGCTGTATAACGATATAATACCATTGAAATGTGAACTGGGGTGATGTAGCACAGTAAGAATGCAGAAGGTGTTTGCGTGATGGGAAATAGCGGTTAAACGGAAAACTGCTGATGTAAAGTGTTGTACTCACCCTTTGTCCAATGGCCCTTGTTCTGCCCAGCAACACAATAAACCACCACGGCCAGGCACAATGCCAGGACCCTACATATCATAATCAATGTGATTTACCACTAAGCCACAGTAGTTATACCTAACTCTGATATTATCACAAACGTAGCAGACAGCACAGTCATTCAATGGTATGATCAAAGTAGTTAATCATGTAGATGTATATGCATGCGTATGTACACAGACACACACATATATATATATATATATATATATATATATATATATATATATATATATATATATATATATATATATATATATATATATATATATATCTACAGAATGAACATGGGCACAAGAAAGCATTCATAATGAATGTGAAGGAAAACAGCAGCGGAACACCTGTATTATATAGTGCTTGACATATCAAGCTGGCAAGAGGTGAGCAAACCCCCTGCATCTCTAACCACAGGTAGGATGCTAACAGTGGAACTAAGTCTGTCCATATGGTAAGTCTGACTTTCAAACGGGTACAGGGCAGTCCCAGTCCCCAGTCGGACAAGCCTAAAACCAGATGACCATATGAACACCCTGACCATCATATGAACGTATGTGCCAGGACTATAGGCTTGTGAAGTCAGAATATACTTGGAGTGAGTCAACATGCAGGATGGGCCCAGAGCAGTAGGGAATGGCACATGTGTAGTGGTGCGGTTTTCCTAACTGGAGAATGGATGCCTGCTGTGTTAGTGACATGTTGAGGCGTGTGTACGAATAACTATGAACTATGGGAATACATATAAATGAAGCAGCATACCAATAGTGTAGTGGTTAGAGCATCCGCTTAACAAACAGGCATTCATGGTTCAAGTTCGACTATAGCACATATCATTTTCCATGTGAAATGAATGTCGTCCTGCTGTAAAGCCGACATAATAACATGTAAAAGTGAACTTGAGTATCGCATGGGATTTTTAACTAGAGCATTTCAATCAAAGTGCTACTGTCATAATGAATAAGGCACAAGTAAGCACAAATAAGTGGCAGTAAACATATATAACAAACAGTAAGCATATGCGACTGCGCTTGCGCGGGTGTAAGCAGCACCCAACATAAGAAATGTATATGAGTATGTACACATGTAATATATATAATATATATATATATATATATATATATATATATATATATATATATATCTATATCTATATACACATAGACACACACACACACACACATATATATATATATATATATATATATATATATATATATATATATATATATATATATATATATATATATATATATAGATATAGATATAATGAACGTCATAACAATAAAGCATAGACAAGGAATAAGAAGAGAATCAACAGCAACTATAGTATCATAGAGTTCTGTCAGCGTATGCCATATCACGCTGGCCAGGAGTGAGCAAAGCACTGCTATTCACATCACAGGCAGGATATTACCAGTGAGAGTTGTTGTGTCTTTCGGCTTTTCCCGGTTAGGGGTCGCCACAGCAGAACTCCGGTCCACTAATGATTGGCAGTAGAATTTTACACACCAAGTTGCCAGCCCTGACGCACAACCTTCAACGAAGGTACGCCCATTCATGCATGTCTCCACACAGAAGACACTTTAGCTGAGAATCAAACAGGACAACGTCTTACTGTGAGGTGACAATGCTACCGCAGCACCACCACCGCAGTCTTGAATTGCTAAGTCCACTTTACACTCAGACAGAGGGTAGTCCCTGCTGGGATTACCCAAATATTATTTAGAGCGTTTAGCCCTCCTACCATTACACAAGCAAGGGCTGGTATGTTCAAAGACTAAATGGTGGGAGAGCCTGAGAATACACGAGGAGGGACAACATATGTGTAGGGCCCCTAATGCTCTGGAGAGAGCAATGTTTGGAGGTGTGTCATGGCTGCGATAACAAGTGGATAATGGAAGTTATGCATGTAAGTTGAATACGGGTGGGGTGGAGGAACTATGGATATGAAATTATGGATCCAGGCGTGCCAGGGTTGGATGGCCCGGTTCTAATTGGACCACCCCGTGGAGGTCAGAGAGTTTGTAATAGGTATATATGCATACACACATGCACACATCAATATGTAGAAGTACATTCTCTGTAACACATGCATCCCATTTGTAGACATAAATAATAGGAATGTGCGCATGCAAATATCGACAGTAGATGGAATAACAGGCTGTGCAGAAGAGAGACGGGATGAAACTGCTACAATGCAGAGGTGTGTACAGTGTCCCAAGTCAGTGCTGTGCTGATGATAATCAAATGTGAGGGCTTCCCTGCACATGGAATCATTCTTGTGATCTGCCCGCTACAGCAACGCCAAGTACTAAACCTGTCTAATTGTAAAAGAAATACGCTGAACACATACATAATTAGGCTCCCATGTGTAACGTGTGCGATACCGCATAGTCATACATATTAATGAATTGTAGCGTCATGTTAACGGGAGTAAGGATGTAATAAAGTATAGAGTCTAATCTTGCCATAAACACTTGCATGTTCCATGTGGGACAGCCCAATAATTGAAAATAGCATTCCTTTGGTCACTCACGTCACCAGTGTTCATGGACTAAACGTATGGGAGGTCTGAGGATACGTGGAGTGAATAAACCGATGGGATGGCTCTATAGGAGTAGGGTGTGGCCAGTGTGCAGTGGTGTTGATACACTGTGAATCCGACAGGAGAATGGATGACAGCAGTGTTAGGGAGGCATTGGGGTGTATTTGGGGAACCAGGAGCCATGGGTATATGGGTATATATGCATATGGTGCAGCACAGCAATAGTGCATTCGTTACAGAAACCCCCTAATGAACAGACATTCTCGTACCAAATCACACTGTATCACATTCCAATTACCATCGGTAATCCGTACGTGAACATATTGTGACATCTGTCCGCTGTATAACGTGCTAAATACCGATTACAAGATAAATGGAGTGAAGTGTCAGTGTCATAATGAATAAGGCACCAGTATGCAGGTGAAGCATATATGAACACCATTATGCATGTGTAAGTGCATATGCGCGGGGTATGTATTGGTTTACAGACACACTCACATATATATATATATATATATATATATATGCATATATGTATAGACATATATATATATATATATATATATATATATATATATATATATATATATATATATATATATATATATATATATATATATATATATACACACACATATATATGTACATATATACATACATAAATACATATATATATATCTATATATGTGTGTGTGTGTGTAGATATACAGAGATATACAGTTATGATAGGAAACAGCACACAGGAATGCCATATGTTCACAGGCTATGCCAATGGAAGTGAGGAGCCCAGGCAAGAGACATGACACATGCAGCATGCCTTTCCACCCCCCCCCACAGCCGCACATGGGAAATATACACGCAATCAATGTAAAGTGTCCACTGCTCCACAGACCACAGGCAGGATAAAACCGGGGAGGGGGGGTACACAGTGCACCGGTGGATTCTAATCATGGAACACATACTGGAGCGTCCCTTGCGGGACACCCCAAAAATTGGCCAAACCATATGAATGTGATAGATCATCTGTTTTGTCCGCGGTGTATACAGACTCGGAATACAAGGGTGGGTAACCTTAATGACCCATGGGCTGAGACAATTTTATGAAATGGGTCCCATGAAGTGGAGAGTGGGCAGCGTATAGTGGTGTGTCCAGAACTGACCAGGTCCCAGAGTAAGGATGGGTGCTGTCGAGGAGGCGAGGGTGGGGGAACTATGGGTAGCTACTTATGGGTCTAGGTGTGCAGGTGTTGGCTGATGTTGGCCAATATGGACAGCCCTAGGGATGCAAGTGAATGTGTTCATTGGGCAGAGGCGTCACCCAATGAGCAGCCACACCCACTGCGAGACCCACTAAAGCAAAGTGTAATCTATATGGCAAGGAACGGAATAACCAGATGTAGACGTATATATGTAGAGCTATGTGTGTGTATATCTACCCATAGCGAGATAGAGATATGCCTCTCCCTCGCCGTAGTACAAATGTATACATACAGAGAAAGAATACAGATACATACCCACATATGAATATATATATATATATGGTAGACATAGACCCATATGTCATTAGATTTTATATATATATATATATATATATATATATATATATATATATATATATATATATATACAGCAAGATATAAATATACATGTAAGCATACATATGCAGATATATCTGTATATATTAATGTAAACATATATATATATATATATATATATATATATATATATATATATATATATATATATGTGTGTATGTTACAGTAAATATACACGTATATAGCTAGGATATGATACAGCAGTTACGAGTAACATATGTCCACAGGCCGGACATATGTTGGTGGGAGGTCCAATAAACAAATGTGTAGCACGTAGCATCACCTCCCACCCTCCCAGCTAGGCCGATGAGACATATAGACACACAATAAACACACCACTGCTTCCCAGACCACTGACAGGATACTACCAGTGGGAGAGATCTGCAAGGTCTATACACTTGAAGCATAGACATCGATATCCCTTGTGGAACACCAAAAATTAATGATCAGAGCCAGTCCCGGTAATGATTTCTCCAACCAGGCTGTAGATGTACATGGACCAGTAGGTTGTGCAAGCCTGATAACACATGGGTCGACACAACGTACGACATGTGTCCCGACACGGGGAAAGTGGGCAGTGTGTAGTGGTGTGTTTATACCCCACCTGCACCCACAGTAAGGATGAGTGCTGTAGAGGAGTGGCAGGTAGGGGAACTATGGGTATGAGATTATGGGCCTAGGCATGCAGGTGTTGGCTGGCAGAGCCATATTAGGACCACCCCGTGGATGTAAGTAATATTCCGATGTGGGCATAGCAAACACCAATACCTCCCAACCCCTAAGAGCACATCCACTGGATAGTCCGTAAACCACTGGGGGAACACATAGGGACCATACCATTGAACTGTCCCCGATTACCAAGGATGTCCATGATTACAACTCAGAATCTAACTCTGTCCCACCTAAATCCTCTTAGAACTAGTGATATTAGGTGGAAAGGTAGTGGAATACACGTAATGAATAACGACAACATTTAAGAGTCATAAACAGCATGTACCTCAGACAGTGTGTATGAATGCATATGCTCTGGACTGTCAATGTGTCAGGTTATTAGCACCAAATTTCTAAATGTGTCCCTGATGTTGTTATGCAGTGTCCCTGATTCAGTGTTCATTTTCCCCATTGGTATGAGAGGTCTGATAGTGACAGAAAGCGCATATTCCGCTGACTACCTTAGAAAGATGATAGAATAATAGGTTAGGGTTACCGCCTGTCCACCTTTGTGAGGGACAGTCCCCTTTGGGCAGTTGTGTCCTGCAAAATAATTGAAAATATGGCAAATGTCCTGAGATTTTAGGAAAAAGATTTTTCTATATTGTCTGTAATAGTTGCATAAAACAATTATTTTGTATCTGGAACACCTAAATGTTATAAGAAACAGAATAAGCAACTATAATGCTACAAGAATAAGCTTTTATTTAGGCATAACAGTTAAGTTCTTTCCTTTGCACTGGCTGTGGGTATGTTTTGCCCTGAAAAATCTGATGTTTCTACATAAAAGTCCCACACTGGGCAATTGAAAATGTGGCAACCCTATAATAGGTATGCGGTAGCATGACTCGGCCAACGGATATGGGTCCCAAAACCCAATTACTCTTCTGCATTGAAGAGTATCGGTTCCCATGTATCAGCCAGACGGGTGCAGATAGTAAGAGGAACACACAAATAATATGAATAAATCACTGGATAGGCCACCGATTCCGTACAGTCGAACGGCATGCTGTCGCCTAATGGGCAGCCATTCCCGATATTGTAGGCATGTAATCCGATGTAATAGGCATCACAAGGTAATATTGTGGTCCTCGCTCCCACCAGGGGTGTGAGTGTCAGATGCAAGCACCAATGTCAGTGCATTTGCAAGTGCGGGAGCGAGTGGGTGTAAGCCTGTTTGGTTACCAGTATGCGAGTATTGCACTGGTAAAGCAATGTAGAGGCTAACTGAGTGTAAGAAGCTGTAACCAGAGGTTAGCATTGCTTAACACCATGCAAACCCGTGCACACCCACTCACAACTGCATTAATGTGCCTTACTCCCTCCATATCAAATGGCCTTGTTCTGCCCTGCAACAAAATAAACAGCCTCTGCAAGGCTCGGAACCAGGACCCTGCACACACAGCTAATGTGATTTAGCAATACGCCATGGCAGATATGCAGACAATGGAGAGTACCACAAACATATCATACAGCGCAGTCATTCAATAGTATAGGAATGTATCCCATCATGTAGATGTATATGTGAGTGTTTATGTCCAGCATATAGGTACATACATATATAGAGATATATCAGTAACATACCATGTGGCAACAAAGTATTACAAACGAATGAAAATGGAAACACCAGCGACGCCTGTATTATGTAGTGGTGTTGTCTTATGTAATCTCAAGACTCCCTCAGACAGACATATGTCATTCATACATGCAAACAGTTGTACATTGTCATGTAATGTACATTAACACAACTGTACCTGTCCAATCATTATGTGTGAACAGTACTCTTGCAAGGTGCTGTGTGCAACATCATCATCATGATAAAGGTAAATGGGGTAACCATAGAGGGACCGGTAGTGTTGTGTCTACAATGGGGTCATCATCATCACATGTACCTGGACCATTTAGGAGTGATGTGCATACCAGGATCGTGCACCTAAGGGACAGGGGTGAGGATAACAGGAGTATGTTGTGATGCATATTACAAGGGTTACATGTGTCCAGCGGGCACGTGTGTAAAATGGACAGCTATGTATAGGGCAGATGTTGTCCTGGGAGCAGATTGGCCTTATGTTTCCGTAGGGTAAGGGTCAGATGTGGGGGAAGGAGAGTAGGTACGGCCGTGGAGGATAGGTAGGGTAGGATCACAGACAAGACAGCATACAGGGTCAGTATATGACACATGTGGGGGATACACCTCAGATGGGGATGGGTGTTCGGCATTCACAAGCCCATGGGAACAGTGGGACGGAGGTCCCCAGCCATGGGCAGCCTCCACTGCACCTAAACAGCTGCAAAGGAGGCAGTGCTGCAGGCTGTCCAGAAGGGGCAGCATCACCCTGTAAATGTGACACTCTGCCCTTGAGCTTGCATATCTGGCTTTGGAACCCCTTAGTGAGCCCCCAATGCAACACGCCCGGGACCTCACAAAAGCAGACATGTTCCTATCTGGTCCTGTTCCCAGGGGGGACATGCACCATCCTCAGTGGTGGTACCACCAGAAGGTGGTGCAGAGCCAACAGAGGTTGAGGTCCAAGGCTGGGCCCCAGATGTGCTGGTGCCCGGTGCCATTGTCAGCTGAAGTGGGAAAGGAGGTTCTGCTGGGACCTCCCAAACCATACAGCCTATGGTGTTGCAGTTTAAACCCACATATGCATTAGTGATAGACAACAGCATTCAGGATTACCTACAACAGTATGCATAGATATCACCATCAACCCAACACAACAGATGGTATACATTTGCAGAGGGAGCACAACACATGCATATATACTGCATGACATCTGTACAATGTGTAATAGACGTGTGACCACAGCTATAAACAGTTGCCCATTATTGGCTTGTCACTGGGAACTCCAGACAGTGTCTGTCATACCACTGTTTCATGTGATAGATGTCCAGTCAGGGATGCGATGGCAGCAACACACCCCTATCATCATGTACTTTCTGCAATCCTCACACTATGCTCCTACTGTGCACAGATGTGTGTTCAGTGTGTAACACAGGAAACAAATGATTCCACACACTGACCAGTTCACAGATGGCCCTACAGATAGGGGTCCCTCACGAACAGAGTACTGTCATGTCTGTATTGAAACATGCAGAATAGCTATTACCACACACAACATGTTAAACAGGCAGTAGTCTCAATGCAGCATAGCTACACTTACATGCTGTAGTCATGTGGGGCACATCACTCTCCTGTCTTTAGGCTATTTCCCACTGTGTATGATGCTTTAGGTATATCCAGATATCATCTGTGATGCTGTTTCAGAACACCACATCCAGGTACCACTCACAGTGACTGTCATGGCCAAATACCAACATGATTTTCCTAGATAGTGTACTGAGTTTATCATGAGAATGGCTATGGGAACAACATCACAGCTGTTCCACATGCAGTCAGCTAGAGGAGGACTGCAATAGGTGCAGAGGTCATCACCTGATCATGTCCATCACTTACAATACACATGCTGCTGCTGAGGAGGTGTACACCTCCACATCCACCAGAGAGTGTGTGGGAGGGACAGGCAAAGTACACCAGAGAAGGGCTTGGAGACTAAACCCTAAGCATCATCTGCCACATGCCTAACAGTACAGTGGTCAAACCCCTGACTGACAAGTCATTATTATTACATGTGCATGAAGTTACTACATGTGCCATAAAGCCGACATGTTGCTGTGCTGTAAGAACATATATGTGTGTAGGTGAGAGACATCAGCAACAGAGATATAGTAGACATACATTAGGTGTAGCACACATGGCTGCCCACGTGTACGAATGCCATTGTCACCAAAACCACACTCTCTAATGGATTCACAATGACACTCTTTGCCAGGGCCACAAATACACAACCTAACTACTTAGTTTGCCACACTGCAGTAATGCACAGGACTACATGCACCACAGGGGATATCTGGAGGTTCTATGGGCTAGGGCATATGAAAGTGTTTGACATCTGTTGGTATGCCAACAAAGGTTATACTGGGAGTGACTGTGGTTGGGAGCATCATAACCCACACGCAGACACAAGGTGCCAGTACTGACATGCATGTATGCATTGCTTCATGGGTATGTAGTGGTTGGCTGTGCAAGATGGCTGTACAAGGCTGTGTGAGGGGTAATCCTTGGAATCTCGTCACCCGACATTGGTGTGCAGTGTGGTACAGGGGTGTAGTGTCTGCAATGTCCCACACAGATGGGTGCTGCATGATCTGCCCTGACATCCTGGTTACCAATGTGTATGGCCATAGCTTTGCAATGCATGCCATGTCTGTGTTTGATAGGCTTACACATGGACATTGCCTGGGATGTGCATGTCCCACAATACTGTATAGTGACATGTACAGATGTACCTGGTTTGGCAGGCACATGTTGTGTACACAGACTGTTATCCCCCGATATGCCAAAACTAGCCTGGTGTGGCAAAACCTGCTTATAGTCAGCAGGTTGACCCTGCACCTGCATTTATAGCATGATACAGGTATTCCCTGGTGTCAGTGGCATTGGTCCATACAGGGCACATGTGTATGGCATTGTATGGCCTCTGTGGCTCACATTTGATGGCACCACATATGTTGCAGGCATCCAGTGGGGAACATAGTGAAGGCACATTGTCCACAAATATGTGCCTATTGTACCGCTGCACAGGGTGCCATATCCTCTGCAGCCCAGTGCATTCACACCATGCCTACTATCTGTCATCAATATGCATGTTACTAGCAACATAGCGGGATATCCTAGGCAAGTGTGTTTATGTATGGCACATGGGTGCAGGACATATACCAGGTACTAGTAGGGTTGCATACTTTGTTCACCAGGCCTTTTGCCAGAAGTAGGGGTATGGCTTGCCAACACAGTCCCGTGGCTGACTGACAGCTGTAAATACGTCATAAGATGGACACCATACAGGAAAACTAGAAAATCCGCTCCCCAACATGTCAAGTGGCTAGACACTCACAGCCACCTCTACACAGGCTCTGACAGACAAATACACACACTTGCCATTTCCTGTATTCGAACCCCTACCTACCGAGTCACACTGCAGCAATATGCTTTTAGGGCACGCGCTACAGTGAATACTGGGTTACAGCACTTCTACAGGTGTATTCCTAGGTGGGTGACAACAGCAGAATTGACAAATGTGGTCATGTGATTTGTACAGAGAATGCATACTCTACAAAGCACACAGTTGGTAAGTCTGGGATTAGAACACTGACCTAAGAAATTTATTACACTACAGCATTACTCAGTTACAGAACACGCTACTGAGCTTACTGGATCACAGCACTCCCAGAGGTATATTTCTAGGTGGGTGATGTCATCAGCCTTGCCAAAGGTGGGTATAGGAATTGTAAGGAGTGTGAGCAGTCTAAAAGCATTATTCAGTCCTCAAGCAGATGGAGACAAACACACACACACACAGTTACTAAGTCTGAGATTAGAACACCAACCTAACTACTTTATCACACTACAGCATTATACAGTTACAGAACGTGCTACCGAGATTACTGGGTCACAGCACTCCCAGAGGTGTATTTCTAGGTGGGTGACATCATCAGCCTTGCCAAAGGTGGGTATAGGAATTGTAAGGAGTGTGAGCAGTCTAAAAGCATTATTCAGTCCTCAGGCAGAAGAAGACAAGCACACACAGTTGCCAAGTCTGGGATTAGAACACCGACCTAACTACTTTATCACACTACAACATTACGCAGTTACAGAACGTGCAACCAAGGTTACTGGGTCACAGCACACCCAGCAGTGTATTTCTAGGTGGGTGACATCGTCAGCCTTGCCAAAGGTGGGTATAGGAATTGTATGGAGTGTGAGCAGTCTAAAAGCATTATTCAGTCCTCAGGCAGGCAGAGACAAACACACACACACAGTTGGCAAGTCTGGGATTAGAACACCGACCTAAACTACTTTATCACACTACAACATTACGCAGTTACAGAACGTGCTACCAAGGTTACTGGGTCACAGCACACCCAGAGGTGTATTTCTAGGTGGGTGACATCATCAGCCTATGCCAAAGGTGGGTATAGGAATTGTAAGGAGTGTGAGCAGTCTAAAAGCATTATACAGTCCTCAGGCAGATGGAGACAAGCACACACACACACACACACACACACACACACACAGTCGCCAAGCCTGGGATTAGAACACCAACCTAACTACTTTATCACACTACAGCATTACGCAATTACAGAACGCGCTACGAAGATAACTGGGTCACAGCACTCTCAGAGGTGTATTTCTAGGTGGATGACATCATCAGCCTTGCCAAAGGTGGGTATAGGAATAGTATGGAGTGTGAGCAGTCTAAAAGCATTATTCAGTCCTCAGGCAGATGGAGACAAACACACACACACACATTTGGCAAGTCTGGGATTAGAACACCGATCTAACTACTTTATCACACTACAGCATTACGCAGTTACAAAATGCACTACTGAGGTTACTGGGTCATAGCACTCCCAGAGGTGTATTTCTAGGTGGATGACATCATCAGCCCTGCCAAAGGTGGGTATAGGAATTGTATGGAGTGTGAGCAGTCTAAAAGCATTATTCAGTCCTCAGTCAGACGGAGACAAACACACACACACACACAGTTGGTAAGTCTGGTATTAGAACACTGACCTAACTACTTTATCACACTACAGCATTACGCAGTTACAAAATGCACTACTGAGATTATTGGGTCACAGCACTCCCAGAGGTGTATTTCTAGGTGGGTGACATCATCAGCCTTGCCAAAGGTGGGTATAGGAATTGCATGGAGTGTGAGCAGTCTAAAAGCATTATTCAGTCCTCAGGCAGATGGAGACAAACACACACAATTGCCAAGTCTGGGATTAGAACACTGCCCTAACTACTTTATCACACTACAGCATTATGCAGTTACAGAACGCGCTACCAAGATTACTGGGTCACAGCACTCCCAGAGGTGTATTTCTAGGTGGGTGACATCATCAGCCTTGCCAAAGTGGGTATAGGAATTGTATGGAGTGTGAGCAGTCTAAAAGCATTATTCTGTCCTCAGGCAGATGGAGACACACATGCACACAAGTGTTGGGAACAGAACACCTGCCTATCTACAGATCACTATTACAATACTACATAGTTATGAGTCCCACCACAGAGACTACACATTTCAATGCTGTCATTATGACCTTCTAGGAATGTGGACATCAACAGGAATGCTGGCAGTTAAGATGTACATACCTGTGAACCTGTGTGTTTAAAGTAGGAATCCATCTTGAACTGGAGTATATCCATCTGTGGAATGGACGACTACTATTACTGTACAGGGTTACAATGGCCATGCCCATACAAATAGAGGCACATAACTACACGAGGTGTCACTGGGCATGCTCACACACTTAGTAGCACAGGGCTGTTTGGGATGAGCTCTGATTCTAAACACGGAAGGCCACAGTGGCCATGCTATTACAGTTAGACATAAAGAACACATTGTAATGGACTCTGGTGTTAGTAGTTGTCATTGTTAACAGGAATGCTGCATTACATATATCTGACACCGGTCTTATATATGTCTGCTGCTGTCCGTCACCTTAGATGTACCATTCTATATCAAACACAATACTACCACTCACAGTGATGTCTTGCTAGGAGTGGCAATTGATTGACCAACACAATGAGCCAATGCCCTGCTGTAATTACAAGTTTGTCCAGTGTTTGTCATTCTGGGATGACATGACTGAAAGTAGACAGGCCTTTGTCACATATCACATGCATCCATGATTCAAGGGAGTGGGGATAATACCTAGGTCGCATTTGCCCATATAGTGCCATTCCATGGCAAATGTCCTAAACACAGGATAACACCCTGACACCTAGAGGACAACTGCATTGTATGCTTATGCTAACCAGTGCTAGATGTGTAGCGTTTGTAATCACAGCTGCTCACTGTAGATCCAACAATGGGGAATACTGACATCTGTGCAGTGAGGAGCACCTGGCTGAATGCTCTGTAGTGCACAATAGCATTACTACCATATACCTCAGAACCAGACATGTTGGCCATAACACAGGTATGGACCACTCCAGGTGGTGGTGTCCCCAAATACATAAAGGCCACTCACATGTACTGACCAGTACTCCCACAAAAGGCATCACAGATGAGTCAGGTGCAGGACACAGTGTCAAAAGCTGCATCCTAGGATGTAACCCTCAGACACCACCATGCCCTCGGACCACCAACACACATCCATACATGTGGTAGGATATATAATAGTACAACACCATGTGACCCTTTACCAGTGGACTGTACTTAGCTCTACATCAACTGTGCAGAGTACCCATGTACTGACACAGTTGCATCATGTGTTATACAATTCAATGATAACACTGTTTGTAATCAGGTCAGCTGTACACATACCAGGGGCCATCAGTTATTTACAGCATTAACAGATGACTGTTGCTGTACACCAGTAAACACCCTCATGTTTGGATATGACATACATGTACCTGCCCTGGATATGTACATGTCACAAACATACAACATATATGTAAATAGCATAGCTGTTGTTGTCCTTTGTGCAGACAGGTGGCTACAGCCATTACACACATGCACATGGAATGCAGGTCCATGGCTGCTGAATTCTAACAGTACATAAGGTGTGATATCAATGTTGTCAGAGGTAACATTCCCTCTGTACTGGTCACCCATTACACCTATCATATCATACAACAGTCCATGTGTCATGTATGTCATTACACATGTCCACCAATTGCAATGCCTACAAAAATGCCCAAATGACAGGAATGTAGGACCTACATGCATGTACATGTAGTGGTGTGCATTCAGATACCATGCATGTGCAGTTGCTGATGTATGCAGGTGACGTGTGTCTTAGTACATCATGCAGTTGCAATACAGCCTCAACATTGCCAACTTTATATGGTGATATGCTGAAAGTACGGAAAGATGCACCTCAGGTATGGACAGATGTGTGGACATAACTAAGTGGTGGGGCATCTTTGCAGATGGATGTTTGCTGAGGACAGCTCACAGGTGTGTCACAAGCGGTCCTACAATAACCTTTGTAACCGCTAAGCTATGGTTTTGTTAATTGAAGGGGAACACACACAACATAGACAGCAGTCAGGGTGACACCGAAGGTAAATCACTTGACACCTGTAACAGTTAAGACCTCCCATGTGCATATATCAGCACAGTTGCCAAAGGAAGTGTTAGTACACTTTGTAACGTGTGCAATACTGATGTAAGTCTGTCATACGTATCAAGAGATAAGCAGGTGTTTGATTCACAGTACTGGCATGTGTGGTTGCGTGTGTCCATATATGTCACATATGGTGGGGAATACATCTCAATTGTTACTCACTCTCCTGTACACTGTTGTAGACATCTGTACAGACTGCAATGTAGAAAGCAGGACATAGGCAGGGGTGTGTATCTCACACATGTGAGGTATCTGTATGTGTGTAACATAGGTGTATTCAACAGTGTGTGTGTGTGTGTGTGTGTGTGTGTGTGTGTGTGTGTGTGTGTGTGTGTGTGTGTGTGTGTGTGTGTGTATGTATGTATGTATGGCTGTCTGGTCCCTGGAGTGAGGATGTATGTTACCATAGTGAACTGATAAGACCACTCTCCCCATCCAGGTGATGCAATCTACTATATGTGTTGATGTTCCCAATCTTAGGCAACACTGACTACCTGTACATGTGTAATCTCTGTGGTGCATCTTGTAAGTGCACAGTACTGTAATGATGATTTGCACATAGGCAGGGGTCTCCCCCTCAACACTAGCAACTGTGTGTGTGTGTGTGTGTGTGTGTGTGTGTGTGTGTGTGTGTGTGTGTGTGTGTGTGTGTGTGTGTGTGTGTGTTACTGATTACTGTGTTGATGAATCCGTGAGTGTGTGGGTGTGTTACTGTGTCTCTGAATACATGTGTGTGAATACCTGAGTGTGTGGGTGCAGTTGCGTGTTAGCATCCTGTCATGGGAACGTGTATTACTGCTTCTCAATGAGGCATCATGCTTCCCACTGGCCTCTACCCTTGTCATCAGCTAGACCACTCTCTTACCTCCCCACTCCATGTAACTGTACCTGTGATGTCACCCAGTATGGATGGCACGTCTGTAGCCACAGTAGCTTAATACACAGCTATGGATCAGTAGATCTGTAGATGTGTTTGGAACGTGGGACTTTCTAACTGTGATGTGGAAGCTACAAGGTGCATGCTGGTATTTTTATACATACCTGTGGGTAGTCCACATTTACATGTGGGACACTAACTGCAAACACTGACATCCGCCGGCACATGCAATTAGACCTGAAGGAGGAAAGCAGAACATCATAACCAACATGCAGTTACTGTTGTTACACAAGCCACATACTGTTAACAGTACAAAATACATTGTAAACCTGTACTACATGGTATGTCTGCTGCCTGACAACAGTGCACAACAATTGTAATCTACACTTATCTTCCAAGTCTGTTCACCCTGTGCATCAGACCATATGAGCACGTCCCTGCACCGATGGTGTGGATGACAGGGATGCGGCACAGGCATCATCATATGCACAGGGTGATAATGTTTGCCAGAGGCCTAGGCTGCACCATTGGATGACATCATGTGTGTGGGTTAGAGCCTTTAATCTAATTGCACGTGTGTGGATGTTATGCATGTGTGTGTTGCGGTACCCTACATATGTTTCTGGTGTGTGTGTATGTACGCACACAGTTCTGGCATGTGTCTGGCCTACACAGGGGTATTACTGACAACTGCGGACTGTACAGGCCAGGTTTTACAGTTCACGGTGTGCGTCCATAGCCAGGTGAACTGTGCCTGCTAGGGTTTGCACGGGCACTACCAGGCAGAGGTGCAGATTGGGTACTGTCTGATGATACATGTCCACTGGAACTGTGTCCCTGTTGGGACCATCCAGGTCCACTTGCACATGACCTGCTGTGTCCTGGTGTGGACAGCACAGCACCAGCTGCACTGCTGCTGCTACCACCACCACTATGGGAGCAGACATGTGAGGTAGCTCTTCATGTAGACCTGAAACAGGTGATGTAGCAGGCCTACGTCCATGTGCCCAATGCCTCACTCCTACCAGATGTTCCAGCACAGACAGCTCATGCTCATGGATTGTCATGCCACGGTCAAGGACTCCAACCATGTCACCCAATCGTCTATCCAAAGCTTCAGCAATCTGCTGTTGAGCATTTACCATTGCCTGGATGTTGATGTTTAAAGAATGGACAGCAGCCCTCTGAAGCCTCTGATCTTCTCTGTTGTGCCATTCAGCACGTGCCTGTGCCTCCATTACAGCCTGAAACATGTGCCTGGTGACACCAGCTGCTGCACTCTGTCTTGCAGGGGCATGTTGGCCAGAGGTCCTCCTACGAGCAGCACTGGCCACATGCCTGTCTGGGACATCACCAGTCAGTTGGCTGACACCATAGTGTGCAGGCACACCTTCCATAGCCTCCACACTTTCCTGTTCCAAGCTACCACATGCCAACCGTCCTTCCTCTATGGCCACTGGTGATGGGGTATGTGTTGGCATGAGAACTGTGTGCGGGGATGAGAGGGATATAGGTAGAATGGCAAACAATTGCACAGATTCAGCCCCTGACAACCCTGCCTGTGCCTCAATCATACATTCATCATCACTGCTAGAGTCTGTGGGACACTAACATCAGATGGGCCACAGGAGGGGAACACACCTACATCACCTGTGAGGGGCAGACAAGAACTGTATACTACAATCTATACAATAGACACACACACACACAGACACACGCTATGGCACCCAACATGCATGTGATATGACAGAAGGCATGCAACATGCATGTGATACGGCAGACGGCATGCAGCTCAGACAATAATAGTGGTAGTTATCATACATCCCTGGGTTGCACACAACATCATGCATGTGTCATAGCAGAAGGCATGCAAATTACACAATCATAGTAGTAGTTAGCATACATCCCTGTGTTACACAAAGTAGACCAGCACAGGTTAACAGTACACCTGCCTGATGTGTGGCACATGACCTTGACAATCACATGTAGTATGACATGTGATCTGCTGATGTGTGCAATGACATGCATACATGTTTAACACAATGGTGTCCTGTTAAATATACCGTGGGGTAATGGTGTCCCAATGCATTGTTGTCTGTCTGCCCTACAGATATGCTGCACATTTAGCTGATGTGCATGGCCATTGCAAGGAATCATGAGGCATCTCTATTGCTATACACTGTGAGTTACAGACACAGGTCATAGCCATGACTGTGTTCAGATACAATACATATATACTGTGGAATGTGACTCATGTCACTGAGGTGTATACACACTAAACCATGATGTGGAATGTATGACACAGGTCACTGAAGGGTATACTGATGACACCCCTGCACATCTGCAACCATATTGCTGCTGCCTGGCAACTATGGCCAGACATGGCAAACCCGTCAGTAAACCATGTCCCACATGACATCTGTGTACCACACACACACACACACACACACACACACACACACACACACACACACACACACACACACACACACACACACACATGAGGAGCAAGGATGACAGTGATGTCCGACACCAACAAGGGGACTGTACTGTATCTGTGGGCTGATGTGGTTGTCTGTGTATGTATGTGGATACTGTACAGGTGACTGCTGTCATGTTGTGACACACTCAAGATGTTCAACACATCTTATGTGGTGGATTGATGTCACGCCTACACAAGATGTGCACAGGCCTGTAGGATGTCTAGTGTTCCACATCTGCAATATAACCATTACACAAAGGCCATAGTTGGACCATGTGGAGCCAATGTATGACAGGGTGTACACACAAGCACATCACATCTACTGTGTGTGTTGCTTCATGTCTCTGGCCATCCTCCATGGTCATGTGTGTACATGTGTTGGCCAAATGGTTGTGATGGGTGTCTATTTCACATGTCTGTGTTGTTCCATATGACATACACCCATAGACGTCATATGCTCCACTGATGACAGGGTTATGTAGACAAAGGGTGGTATGTTTGGTATGTGGGATATGTTTTTCAGGATAGTTAGGCAGTGTTGCAGCCAGCCCACTAGATGTCATGGACATGTCAGATAGCATATCACATTGTGTGACATTCATAGCAGGGGTATGATCCACACCGGTGAATCCTGTGGGCTGGCCATACTCCAGCTCACTGTGTAGTACTGTTTGTATTCCCCACATCTGCAGTTATGATCTGTAGTACATGCCCCTACAGTGAACAGCACTTGCTCCATTGTATGCAAAGCTGTCCACACATCTGGCAATGACAGTTTGTGAGGTTTTATGTCGGTGTTTCACATAATTTGTAAGTATTGCACATGGGTAGCCATTGTGATGCATTGCAGGTCCGACCTGTATATTGTGACAGGACCATATATTATGTGTACATGTGGTAAATGGCCACATGGCAGATAGATCTGTGCATTAACATGCCTGATAAATAATAACAGTCTCACCTGCAATGGGCTGCTGTCACAGCGGAATGCCAGAGGTACCTAAATAGGAGTGACACAGCAGTATGATCATTATCCACACCTGTATGATAGCTACAGGGTGCAATGTGCATGTTAACACATGCGCCAGTACAATAGACTATATTATGGAGTATGCACATGTGTGCATACACAGAGTAGCATACTATAGTATGCGGCATGTGTGTATACATGCCTTGCATATGATGTTACATTACATATTGTACAGTGATGCATGTAACTATATGGAATATAGTTGTTATATGTGCAGTAGTGACTTATCAGGCAACTCCAGGCTCGGTGGTTGAGAGACACCCACCTCCACGATATCAGCTAAAGCTTGTGGATGTTGTTCTGCAGGTGTCCCCAGGTTAGCCAGTAGCTCTTCGATACGTGTGAGTGGGGGCTGGGTTGGTGGCCCACCACCTGTTGCACCTTGTTCCCTGGTGATTGCATTTGCATGCTGTTTTGCCCATCTAATGAGGTGTGCACAGTGTCTGTGCACCTGCTGGTATATGTGGTTGTGGCCACCCACATCATTAACCCTCCTTCGAAGTTCCTGCCACAGGGCATCCCACTGATGTGCATCCTGTGGCACATGGCTGAACAGGACATCATGATTGTGATGTAGGTATGGGATGAGGGCCTCATCCTCCAACCCGGTATAAGGTGGTAGCCTTGCACACAGCATACCTGGAAGACATAATGATGGAGACAGGTCACAGTAACTCACAGAGACATACAGAGCTACAGCTGAACGTACATGTGTATCACATTTATTACGATTAAATAGTTGTCTTTGCAAATCTACATGACACTGACACCACTGACATGTTTGTGTCACACACATTTGACACTCAATGGTGATTGAATATTATCACCATATATGTGTGTGTCACCTGATTACATTGCTCATACTCCATGTGGATGCTGTCTTGATGTGGGCATGTCTGTTTGCCTGTACTGGTGTTCTTACCTATCAGCACATGCCTGGATGTGTCCACATTAATGCAGTTGACCTTGATGCTGTGTATATGTCACATATAAAGAATTACACTGCCTTAACGGACATGACCTGTGACCCTGCAGACGTGCTCACAGAAGGTTTTACATGTATGTGTTTTGCCATATACATCTACATGGCACTGTACAGCAGTTCAACATCTTGCCATGTATCACCTGAGTTGCACATGTGATACACATAAGACATTGGCTAGCCAGATAGTATTTGCAGGGATGGATATCAACTATAGCATGTACGGTCAAAGTCAACTAGTAGGCTATATGCCCTGGGCCATGTATGAATCTAGGATGAAAGGTTACCTAGCTGTAGCTGACAGGTGGGTTTCTGGGGCCAGATGAAGCAGTGCCACATAACTGATCCACAGGGTTAATGATACATTTACCATGCCGTCATCACACCATGTCTGAGGGGGGCAATGTGCAGCTTTGCTGGACAGGGATGCATAGTATGGCAGGAGTATGTAAAGTGTATGGGACAAGAATCTGTCCAGCATGTGGTGATCCTTGTACTAGGAAGGTGGATGTCCATGAAGTATGTGTTTGAGATCAGGATGTGTACGTGTAGCATGCCCAACATCACTGGGTTGGACATGGCTTTATTCAGGGTAGGCATCATGCTACATAGTGGAGATGGGGATTGGGAAGGCTGGTGTAGACCATCTGAACATGGCCAATACCCCTTAAAGGAAATATGTGATCTGATATGGGTCACTTGAGTGTTGAGTATGGCTTGACAATAATCTCTATATTTATGAATGGCACCCTGTCATGATTAGGGTTGCCACATACGACTACCTGACAGGTGTGGTGACGTAACTATCACAGGAAAGACAACTGCCAAGCTGCATCCCTTACCCACAGTGTCCATTATGTTGACCGCTGCCTAGGTGGTAGTTCATGGGTACAGGGTTATTAACATGGGGTGACAATGCAATATGTAGCTGTCAGATTGTGGCCATATGTCACCCACCTCACCTACAAAGCCCCTTCTGTATGTTTTCCACAACACTCTGAGCCAGCTATTGCTTTTAGGTCATAATCATTTGCATACTTCAATAGGCAGATGCCTTCTGTTAGTCTGTGTGGTATAGACTACAATGAGGGGGCGTACAATGAATTAACCCTGTCTTACTGTAGCTGACACTGGTGTGATGTGCATGTATTATTCAGACACCTTCTGCAGTGTTGGTTCTGCCAGCAGTCCCATTGCAAAACACTCCTGTGACATAGGAATGTACATCTAGTATACTGAGTGTAGGTGGAACACAGTATGGGTGATGATGTCCTATGACCTGGCAAGGTTGTGATATGCAGTGTGAAATCAACCTTACTGTCATTTACATCTGTACTGCTGACATCAAATACATTGATCAAGGTTCATGGCCTTTCAGACCAGACTCAGCAGGGTAGTAGTGCAGTACTTCCCATTATCAGTAGTGTCTCCCGCTTTGTGGGTTGTGATAACTGTTGGTGTGCACCATTCAGTGTGTACACAGCCTGACATGAAGCTATGTTTTACATGATGTGTATGTGGAGAGCAACTTGTTTTGCCATATGTGTATGATACAACCTGGGATGTGGACAGGTCCCATGCAGCCTGAGTGCAGCTTGTGCCTGCATAGTTGTGGTTACAGGGGCTCTGTAGTGTACATGGATATATGATTGTGTACCTGTTGGGGGGGACAGTGTGTTTATGTTATCCAAGACCCTATCTGGATTGTCTATTCATGCTCAGCACTTGTTCAGAACTTGTATGCACTATGTAAGCTACTAATTACTACAGCACTCAATCTTCCTCATTACCTAGAGGTAAACAGTTTTTGTACATACTTTTCTCACTTGCTTAGAGTAAAACAGCTCTTGTACTCACTTTCCTCACTTATCTAGGGGAAAATAGTTTTATATTCAGGCATGTCCAAGGGTCAACACTAAGTGTTCTCTCCTGTCTATCTGATGAATCTGGGCAACTTGAGGCAATGTAGAAATTGCCTCATGTACACATACAACCCTCTCTGCCTACCACCCAACATTACAACCTGTGAGAGATGCACTTATCTAGCCAAACTGGAGGTAAAGCTCTCTCCAACCAAGACTGAACTTGACAGTCATGTGGAGAAGGTAAACATTTGCATCACACCACACTCATCACATAGTCTCACTAAATATACACCACCATAATCCACACATAGTAACACAAAAACATTCGTGGAGGCTCTCAATAATAATCTGTCTAAGCAACAGAGACCTCCAAAGCGGAAACGCAAGCAGCCTCCATCCCCCAACACAATCCCAATGACACATAGCCCACAGGCTCAGTGTGCCACTCAACCACAGCCAATAAGGCAAAATAACACACTAGTCATAGGTAACTCTATAGTCAGGCACACTGATGTCCCACTCACCAGGCTAAACAAGGAGAAGGTTACTGTCAGCTGCCTGTTGGGTACCAGGATCCACCACATAACCCATGCACTCAGGTCACTCCACAACAAGTACAAACATGACTCTGTCATTGTCCATGTTGGTGTGAATGACCTGAGACGTACCTCCCTGGACTACATGAAAAGAGACATGGAAGAGCTCTCTGATCTTGTAGCCCAGGCAGGTATGACCCTAGCCCTGAGTAGCATTCTGCCATCGCCCAGAATGATACCACAGTACAAGGACAAAATGATTGACTTCAACAATTGGCTAAGCTTCTGGTGTCATTCTAAGGGGATCCAGTATCTGCCTGCTTGGGATGACATGGGCGACAGACCACGATGCTTTGCCACAGATGGCCTGCACCTGTCGCCCCTGGGATTCCAGATACTGGCTAAGGCTCTTGCTGCCCCTATAGTGCCTTCTTTAGGCAAGTTTCAAATAACATATTCACCACCATAACAGGAACAGGCAAGCACAAACTGAGGGTAATGCTACTCAATGCTGGAAGTCTAAATCTCAAAATGCATTCACTCGAGGCACTCCTTGTAATGGAGAACATCAATATCTGTGCAGTGACTGAGACCTGGTTCAAGGCTCCAGAGAGCACCCCTGCACTACCAGGCTATAACTCATACCGCACTTTTCGACCATGTAACCTGGACCAAAACACATAAGGCAGAGGTGTGTCCATATTCATTAAGGATATCCACCCCTCCAAGCTAGTTGCTTAGCACAATGCATCCGAGGTTATCCAAGTGCAACTACCTCTGGGCTAAACTGCAATCAGAATTGCAGCTTGCTACAGATCCCTCACCATGCCCCAAGATTCCCACTCCTCTTTTCTTGATGTACTGGAAATTATTAGGGTTCAGCCAAACACTCTACTAATGGGCGACTTCAACTACCCCACCATTAACTGGGGAAAACTACTCATGTACCAACTCATTAGCTCAATGCTTTCTGGAATTCATAAACTCCAATGCCATGGATCAACTTATCCACTCCCCCACCAGGGGCAACAATATCCTAGACCTAGGCATTACCAACATGAGTGACCTGTGTTCCACACCTGAAGTCAACTCCTCGTTGGTCCAATCTGACCATAAGCTAAACACCCTTGATATCCACATCCTGCCCCTACCCCCCATTAAGGAAATCACAGTATAATATTTCTACAAAGCCAACGTCATGCTTCTTAAGACAGAAGTGGTGAACTTCATGACACCCATGCAGATGGACAATACAGTTTCAACTGCTGAATCCTACACAAATGCACTCTATAAGCACTTACATGAGTGCATGGATCATGCTATCCCAAACAGAACCAAAACACTATCCTCCAAAAAAAAGGAAGCCAATCTGATGGTCCCCTGCCATAAACAAACTGTACAACAGAAGGAAGAAACTGTTGCAAAAGAGAGTACAATCCCATGAGTGGAGGAGCTCCCTGGTCAGCCTCAGTAAGAAGCTGAGATCCCTTATAAGATACTCCAAAGCTAACTACAAAACAAAACTGCCACTAATTCCAAGGACAACCACAAAGCATTCTATAGCTATGTCAAAAATCTCAATGGCAACACCCAGATCTGCTCTGAGTTACAGCACAAAGGCACGAACATTACAGAACCAACTGATATTGCCAACATCCTGGCAGATAGGTTCAGTGCTACCTTTCCGCCCTCTCACACCCTAAAGGGCCCATATCTATACAGGAAGAATGCAGAGTCCCTGTAATCACAACTATGCAGGTAAAAGCTGCACTCTCTAAAGCCAATATCACAGCATCCATGGGACTGGACAACATCCCAGGCTGCATTTTACATGAACTTCAGAACGAACTGGCTCCCCACTTAAGCACCATGTTCAATAATAGCCTTGCATCAGGCTTTGTGCCTCCTGAATGGCACACAGTAACAGTTATCCCGCTCCACAAAGGTTACGCCACAATGGACCACGGGACATATTGCCCTATAAGTCTGACTAGCCTGGTCTGCAAGGCCATGGAGCACATCATCATGGATCTCATTCACAGAGACATTGGGTACCTCCAAACCTTTGACCCCACCCAGTTTGGCTTTGTTAAGGGCAGACCATGCCTCCTAAACCTGGTGGACTTCTTTGAGACAGTTACCAAGGCATTAGATGAGGGTAAGGAGGTCCACACAGCCAACCTTGATCTCTCAAAGGGTTTCAACACCATTCCCCATTCTGGTATTATTGACATACCCATCCACCTGAACATTAACCCCTACGTCACAAGATGGTTTGCAAAGTCGCTCATGGACAGAACCCACACAGTGGGAGTTGCATTCACTAGGTCCAACTGTAAACCATTTACAAGTGGCGTCCCCCAGGGCTCAGTCCTAGGACCCCTTATGTTCGGTATATACTTCTCTGAGGTACAGGCAAGCACAGGAGGACTTTGACTGAAAAGGTTTACAGATGACTGCAAACTAGGGGCCATAATTGGTTACCCAGCTGATACAGACACCCTCCAGAAGGGTCGCACTGAGATGGATTCTTGGTGTCAATATCATGGCCTCAAGCTGAATGCCAAAAAGTGCATAGTCATCCCCTTTGGATAAAACTAATTACCCATGGACTACCACATAGGTGCTAGTCCCCTACATACAGAGAAGGTAATAAGGGATCTGGGAACCCAAGTGGATAGCAATCTCTCCTTTGATAACCATAATGCCAAGGTAGTTGGAATATCCTTCTATGTGGCCCCCCTAATCTCAAATGGGTTCGCATCCAGAACAAAGGAGGCCATTGTGCCTCTCTACTCATGACTTATTAGACCCATTAAAGGCTACAACACCCCATTTGGGATGTACCTTACAAGACAACTGCAACAGCTTGAAAGACCACAACATTACCACACCAAGAGGATTACTGACCTCAAACAGATGACCTATGCAGCCCAACTAAAGAAACTTCAGCTGTACTCAGTTGCATACCGCGTACTCAGAGGTGATCTCTGCTTGATATGCAAGGCCCATGTCCAACCCAGTATTGCTGGATATGCTCCACCAAAACAAAAGCCCCTGAGAGCCACATGCTCTAGGAATATAAACCTTACCACAACGATAACTAGGATGTGCTGGAGGGATAGATTCCTGACCCGGAGACTCCCCATGCTTTGGAACATGATTCCAATGTACATCAGGCAGGGTCCCTCACTAGCACTCTTCAAGAGAAACCTTGACGGGTGGATGGGAGACAGACATGTACCCCAGGGATCACTGCAGTGACTCTGCTGGACAGAGGCACAGGGAACTAATGGCTGTGCTGTTCAGAGGCACAGGGAACTAACCTAAGGGGTGGCGGAAGCCAACACATTCTAGCTAAGCTTATAAATACCCTTGGACAGACAGCCTAGTACCTACCTATGAACCTATTACATGTGTTATGTGCATGGATAGATAACTAGCTCTTCCATTTTACTTTGCTATCATGCTGATAAACTGTCGGGTGACTACAAGTCATATGTATCCTGTTATTGTGTATTGTAAATGCCAATAGACATAACTAATGTTTGCCTAACATAACAATAATGCTATGTAAAATGTAATACATATCTGCCTACAATACTGTACATTACACAGTTATTGGCACAATATACCACAATGCAAATCATAACTGCACAGTAGGCCCACCTTCGACATGTTATTCTCAGTAATACACCCATACATATGCCTACTGTTACAATATATCAACATATACTATCCCCTGTTATAGCACGTACTTGTTGGACCAACCCTGCCACTCTCAGCGGCTGGAGAGGAATTGTTGGGTTCAAAGCCCTTATATAGCATCCCTTGTGGTGTATGAGGTGTTTGCCTTGTGATCTAAAGCAGTACACACATAAATACTACAAGCGTTACTATGCTCAACAATACATCACTACAAGATAACTGTTTCCACTATATGCATTGCGTACACTTTAATTATTACAGAACAGGTACTACATACACAGACATAATGAGTGTTCTACATACCTTATAATAACCCGAGCTGTCGTTGACTGTTATTTCAATCCTTTTCAGTTTGTGTTTCAATCTTCTTTGTAATGTTCTGCTGGTATATACAGATGGTTTGAATGTGTGACAAGCCATCCTTTTATAGTTAAATATCGGTAACATGTGCTATCCTGACCACCAATTGATGTTCCAAAGTAGTTAATTACATGCACATCAGCTGTGCAGCTACTCCATTAGCCAATGCCATGGCAACAGTGGTGTACAATTGAGTACTTCACTTGGGCGTTGTCCCTTTGCCTTACTTTCGAGGAAGACGGCCTGGATGTGCTGTTTGTGATGTATTGCAACAGCTATATGGAGACAGACAGAGATATATTAGCTTCATGACTCCCGTGGATTGTGTGTAATGGCTAGAAGATGTTCTACATGTAAGTACAGCTGTTATATTTTAGAACATCACTACTTATGCAGGGTTTGTTTGTACCTGATACTTCTGCAGATGTTTCAGTCTGGCAAGGATGTTTGAGCGGCTCTAGGCTGTATGGCTATGCATGAAATGTTAGGTGGTTTACAGTGTGCTCACCAGACATCTTTGGTTTGGTGTAAATGTGTATCATACTGTGCTGTTAATCAGTAATTTGTAACACTTCCTGGTGTACACACAACCCTCTGAAATGGGATTAGTGCAAACAAACCCTGTAACATCAGCAGCTGTTCCATTGTATAACAGCAACTATTTTACATAGGGCCATGTTAGTGTGTCTCTGACAAGGTATGTTAAGGCTTCTGCAGATGTTGTACAGTGAGTGAATGATTTGTGATGTTATTACAGTTTGTATTGTCATTGGTTTGGGTGTGGGGGAGATGTTGGTGGGTGTACATAGCAGATGCAGGTGTGTAGGAACTGCTTTTATACATAATCGATATGTGTGTGAGGGTTCCTTCCCTATTTGAACACCTATCCTTTAGTGGACTAATACTATGGTAATTGCAGGCTGATTCATTAAGGCACTGTTAATTGGTTCCTGTATAGCATGCAGGTGATGTTAGTCCTTGAATCCTTTCGGCAATACATCGGAATGTAATAAAGTGTTGCTACATGAAAGCTGTCTGTGTATTTCTGTCATAGGTATTTGCAGTCATTGGAGTTGTGTTGGTGACTGACCCCCTTTGGCTCATGTCCATAGCACATATTTGTAATAGTGTATAGGCATATACTCTCCATATCCTTTGTTCATAAAGTTTGGTCGTAGTGGAATGTGTGATTGCTATGGTCCATGTTATACTCATATATGAACACTTCAACCGCTGTATACGGGATACCTACAGAATCTCGAACGCACACAATTCCGATGCCCACAGTACTGGGCCCAGACTCCCAAACCCCACATTACCGAACACTCAAACTCGCGACAGTTAAACTCACGAAAGTAACACAAACACGGAACACACACACGCACACACAGACACAATGCTACCCACTACATCCAAAAATACCATCCTACACTACGTATGAGCAGGTGGGCAAGCCCCCCCTACACCACCCATGTGGGTGGCTGCACCCCCGACACACCCCCTACTTTAATATTCTACCTCCGAGATCACAGAAACAGACGCACAAAGCAAACCCACACCCACACATTACAGTCCTACAGGAACACACACCACACTCAGAACACACACATACACACATTACAGCCCTCAGAAACACACTTACACACAGTAACCTACCTGAACCGCAACACCAGAAGCACTAACTAAATGTCCCTTAACATCGGGATTTTAAAACTTGCACTTCTGATGTTTTGGTACTGTGGTCTTTCAGCCTCGTGATTACGCGCGTCAGTATGTCAAGCATTCGGTATTTGGTAGGTATCCCATTTATATTCTCCTCCATGGTTGTGTAGATGTTGTTAACCTATCTATATATCTACATATATGTATATCCCTACATATCGACATATATCTCTCTCTATATATATGTCGATTTATATATATATATATGTATATATATATATATATATGTATATGTGTATATATATATATATATATATATATATATATATATATATATATATATATATAGCATACACATTTCATTGGGCACATGGCAGTTTGACCTATTTCCACACATTCCTCTCTTTTGTATTTTAACCTGTCAGAATACACAACTGCCATTGGTACATCTCAGGTAGCTTAGTGGTAGGTCATTGTGAAGATTGAGTACATGGTTGCGTGTCCTAATCCTGGCAGTGGTCATTTTACCACTCAGAGCAGGCACTGGTAGTGCAAGGGTGATTAACGCACATTTCAGCGGATGTGTGTTCCAAATGTTTATTATTCTGTGGAATATTACCTATATATGCAAGCTGTGGTTAAGGTATACTATGTAACATGTAAATCATCTCTGACTTTATTGGGAGTTGAACCAGGACTGCACAGATATTATACAAATGCTGTAGCCATTACACTATTGACATTAACATTCCTTCTGCCTATTTCCTATGTCCATGAATCCTATGTGTAAGCTTGGCTACACAGCAGGCGGAGCCACCCACACCCAGTGAGCTCCTTGAAATACAGACATAACATATGAATTGAGAGAATATACATTAACATCCCAACTACATTTGGCATAGCCCCTCACTGACACACTTCAGAGGAAACCTTGATGTGTGACTGGGCAACAGTATATACACCCCTGGGATCATGTGTCACAGAAACATACAGCCAGGGTGTAGGGGAGCCATCCCAGTTTTATAGCTGCAAGACCTGTTGGGGAAATTGAATGCTCTTGGGTTGTCATGTTAACATGCCCTTTTGAGATCACTATGTGCCCCTATCACTCTACAGCACCCCAGTCTTCAACAGCTTCCAGCAACTCTGCCTGGAATCACTTCATTGGCTATGCTTGATACAGGCTCAGTTACTTCATCAATGGTGCAGGTAAAGCCACCACACTGTAGTTATGCTTCTAAATGCCCTTGGGCAGATAGCCTACTACCTATCTATGAACCTCTACAGTGCAGGCCATCTCCAACATCATTTGTGATTATACAGAGTTTTCTGATCACAATATACAGTGTAAAATCACCATGTAGTCAGACAATAGTTAAGTACATCAATAGCATGCAGACTACTGATACATAATCACTCCAAAAGCCTATCTTGGAAGCTAGTGGACTTGTATAGGTTTCAGACTTTGTACTGCTTACCAGTAAGTTACCTACAGGAAAGATGGGACACAAGCACAGATAGGAAACATGCCTGCAACAATGCCATACCAACTTGTATGTGTCAGCCTAAGGCTTTGGAATGCTGGGCAATGCTATTGGCGCCCCCATGGTGCCGTTTTTAGGCAGGTCTCAGAGGTGAATCTCACCTCCATGTACTGCACAATAGCAGAATCAATGAGGGTTAGGCTACTCAACACCAGGGGTAGTACTCACAACATGCATGTACTCACAGCACCCCTCAGTATGGACAACATTTACATCTGTTCTGTGACTGGGACCTGTATAAGGCTCCTGTGAGCACACCAGCACTACTAGACTACAATCCATAACACACATTTCAACCACTGAACATGGACTGGCACAGACATGGGGGGGTGTATCCATATTGATCGGGGATACCTACACCTCCAAGTTAGTGGGGCAGCATGATACCTCTGTGATCATCCATGTGCAGTAACATCAGCCAAGACTGCAATGCAAACTGTGAGCTGCTACAGATAACCCTCCATGATCCAGGAGCACCACTACAACTATCTGGAGACAGTGCTGAACATGACAGTCCTACCAGACACCCTGTTATTGGTCAATGTCGGCTACCCTACACTTAACTGGATAACCTACTCGACTATTCACTTCCAGGTCCAGCACTTCCTGGGATTTATCACCTCATATGGCCTGTATCAGTTGGTAGATGGACTAACGAGATGTGAAAACATACTAGAAGTGGTAATCACTGACATGTGCAACAGGTGCACTACAGCAGAGGTAAACCGGTCACTGTTTAGATCTGACCATGAACTATTCACTGATGATTTCAACTCCCAACCATCTCCCCCACCCAAGGAACACACAGTAAATACCTTTCCTACAGCTAAATTCACAGTACTAATGACAGAGGTGGGAGGGTTCACAGCCCCACGCTCAGGGATGACACTGCTCAAGATACAGACAGAATTACAAATGCACTCTATAAGCACCTACAAAGATGCATGGGTCATGCCATCAATGGTAAACCAGGACTCACTACTCCTACACAAGGACACCAATCTGCTGAACCCCTGCATTATACAGGCTATAGTCCACAACAACAGCAAATCCCAATACATGCAGACGTCCGTGACCTTTATTAGCAAGATACTTATGTTACTCATGTAATCATCCAAGGCTGACATCCACAGGTAAATAGGCATGGATTTGGAATATGACCACAAAGGCTTCTTTGGCTATGTCAAGGATGTAAGCAGTAACACACATATTTGCACTGAATATACTGACCGTACTGATATCACCAACACACTTGATGATACATTCAGAGCAAGCTTCACCCCATACAGGGCCCACAACAATATCCAAAACTTACAGTATCCCAGACATCTGAGACATACAGGTGGTAATGGCCCTTTCAAACTGCATGACAGAGCATCAGTGGAGGCAGATGGTGTCCCAGACTGCATCCTGCAGACACTACAAGACAAAGTGACCCCCCCGCCTAATATAGAAATTCAACATCAGCCTCTACACAGGCTACATGGCCATTCACTGGTACATGGCAACAGCTATTCCATTCCACCAAGGTGGTGACACAACTGACCATGGTAACTACCACCCCATAAGCCTGAGTAACCTGATCTGCATGGCTATGGAGTGCATCCTCATGGCACTCATTAACATAGACAATGGTAACCTCCAGACACTTGACCCAACCCAGGTCAGCTTGACTGAGTGCAGATCATGCCTACTGAACCTGTTTGACATCTTACAGTCACCTAGACTTTAGGTGACTCAGGTATTATTTCTACACTCACCAGCCAGTACATACACCCATACATCACAGGTTGGTTTGCCAACAGGCTTACACACAGAACCCACATGGTAAGCCTAGCAGCCTCCAGGTCCAACTCTTGACCATATAGCAGACTGGGAGCCATAACTGACAGTCCAGCTGTCACAGACATCCTTCAAGGGGCCTCACATAGACCAACACAGGGTGTCAGAGTTATGGCCTCCAGCAAAAGGCCACATACTGCATGGTCATTCCATTTTGGGAAACTACACACACACATATTAACACATGACTGGCAGACACTATAATTCAGATGAATGGGTATGTGGGGACTACATTACATAGTGATTTTTTACTCATCATTCATCAATCCCATCACAGCTGGAAAGGGCTACTAACGTACCTCACAAAGAGGATAATGCACTCAGACATGTGTCCTATTATGCCAGACTGCATAAACTCTTGCATTACTCAGTGGCATCTCATTTACTCAGAGATGATATTAGTCCATGTCACAGTGAGCCACACACTGTAATGAGCTACACCTTGCCACAACCATAACTGGAAGATGCTGGGGAACATCTTGATTACATTATATGGAGCCCCCTCACTAACCTCCAGGGAATCCTTGCAGAGTGGGTGGGGAACAGTGCATTTTGGCTAGGGTTATGAATGGCCTCGGGCAGTTAGGCATGTACCCACCTATGTACCTATGAACCTATACATACGGTATCAACACATGCTGATAGCTTCATTTACTGTTCAGGTATTGATTTACCTTGTGCCAATGGCAGTTGTGTGTACAATAGTTGAGGGCTGCCTATGTAGGATGCACACAGTAGACCACCTATACATGACAATTTACAGGTGTGTGTGTGTGTGTGTGCCATCCATGTTTGCTGTGTGTGCAGGTGGAGAAGGGTGTCAGTCCATAGGTGCCTACACTGTCAGTGTGTGTGCTATACGTTCCCTCTTTGCCAAGGCATGGACATACTGGGCACACCTCCGTCTGCCTACTGGGGCTGGCACAGGGTGTTCATGGTCTGAGTCCCTCTGTGCCTGTGGGGCCCTTGACAATGGTGGTGGGCTGTGAGGGTCTTCACCATTCTGTCCCTGCTGTAGCTGTTTTCGCAGGATCATATTGTGTAGCATGGCACATACTATGAAGATGTGGGTACACATGCCTGGAGAGTACTGCAAGGCTCCACCAGATATGTCTATGCAACGGAACCATGATTTCAGCATCCCAAACACATGCTTTATGATGATTCTGGTTTTTACATGTGCCTCATTATGGCATTCTTGCATGGGTGTGTGTGTATTTCTGATGGGAGTCATCATCCATGGTTCCAGTGCATAGCCAGCATCCCCACCAAGTGGCCATATGGGATGTCCCCCCTGGCAAATACCTGATACAGCTGTGAGGCATGCCAGATGTGGGAGTCGTGATAGCTTCCAGGGCTGCCAGCACACACATCCATGATAATGCCCTGGGCATTGCACATGACCTGGCAGTTGATGGAGGGGTATCCCTTGCGGTTTATGTAATGCCTACCCTGCTCACCGGGTGTTGTCTTGATGTGAATGCGCGTGCAGTCTATTGCACCCAGTACCTCTGGGTAGTCTGCCACATGGTGGAAGAGATGCATATTGCTGGCCAACTCCTCCTGCATTCGGGGGAAGTATATGTGCTCATTGGCATGTGGTAACATGGCATCCAGGAACTGGTGGAGTACCCTGAATGCTGATGCCTGTGAAATCCCCATGATGTCCCCAGTTGGCCTTTGAAAGGTACCTCTGGCTAGTATTCTCAAGCTTACACATACCTTCATGTCCACTGGAATGGGTTCCCCTCTGTTATTTCTGGCTCTGAGGCGTGGCCAGCACAGCTCAACAAGTTGCTGTATGGTGTCCCTGTCCACCCTGTAACACTCAACTATCTCCAAATCATGTAGCCCCTGGCAGGTTACCCTGGGTCTGAACACTCTTCTCCTCCTCCGGTGCCTGAAATGGTTGTCAGCATCATCCTCCACACCACCATCAGTCTCCAACACATGCTGGTGAATCAAAGCTATGGCAGCCCCTAACATGTACATATTAAAAGTTCCCCATCTGTATACACAAGTGTGTGTGAGGTGCTTTCACACTTTATACTATTGTGCAATGGATGCTGCTGGTGTAATTGGATGTGTGTGTGCAATTCCAGCTACAGGGTATTTTAATTATGGGTTTTACAGCAGGTACTGCTATTGTGGGGCCTTTGGTGTTGAATTACACTTGACTGTCATGATTCATCTATTGCCCTTTACTTCACTTTTCCACCCAGTTCCCCTCCGATTGTCAGGCATGCATCCAGCTGCCGGCTTTCTTGTTTTGTACTTTCCCAACCCAGGATTGTGTAGCGAAATGTGTTATGTAGCTGATCTACTACAAGTTTGCTTTGTTCTGCTGTGACAGTTCTCTTTTCTTTGCAGTACAGCACCTCCCCTTTCCTGTTCTGCAGGTCGCTGCTAGCAGCCTTGTTAGCTGTTGTCAATGGTCCACTGTGAGTTTCTAAGTGTTAATTACTCATTTGTACTCCAGTTACCATGCTACAGCATTTCCTTATTGTCTTCGTGTATCCTTCCTGTTTCAGCTGTGGTGTGTGCTGCGCACATCCATTTACCGGGTTTCGAGCGCGTTTTCATCCACGTTCACATGCACTTTCGGTTACCTTGTGTGCTCTTAGCTAAGCAAAGCTATGGCTACTTCCACACTACTATCCTGCGGCTTTGCTTAGCAAGAGGCAAACCGGATTAGCAATGCTCCAATGTGCTTACAGCTAAGGTGGCGCACCCCTCTCTTGATGTCATCTTTATCTCCAGGCCACACCTCAGTTATGTACCGCTACACTGTGAGGTACATCCTTATGCTGGCGGGGATTTTGCAATTCAGTATTACTTGTCTCATTTGCATGGCATTGACTACTAATTCCTAGTTACCGCGCAGAACAGTGTCACAGACCCTTAGCAACCCTTGCGCCATGGTTGTGGTGTAGCATGCAGGCCATTGCCTATTATGGGGAGTTCATGAAATGTGTTACATTGCAGTTTTATTACATATAAATATATTTCCATTGTGATCCTGTTTGAGCACCAATGCACTGAGATTTTACTTTGCGTTAGTGTGGCCATGACATTAAATGTACTTTTTTATGTGTTGTGCATGTTTTTTTATGCCAGTGGCTATATATTTAGCCATTGGCATATATTAACAGTATAATACGTGAGTTTGGTCTGCTGTCATGGCTTTGATTTTATGTTTGAAAAAATGTAAACCGTTTTTTCGGTTTACATTTCTGCATGCTTACGCTACATCTGTACCACTTCATGAATTGCTCTATACCTTCATTTGCATGCCACACTGCTGCACATGGGGTAATTAGCATACATGCGCCGGGAGCTGCGCAGCTGTGGCGTATGTTGGTAGTTCACGTGGAAACAGCTTGTACCTGAATCGCTCGGCGGTGTTAGATTGCCGATGCTACGCCTGCACCTGGTGCAAGCTTCATGAATCCCGGGGTCTGTCTTTTTCCATTCTTTTGTTTCTTTCACTGTTATTAATTTCAATCCTTTATTGCTTGTATTTCCCACAACATTTCATATGTCTGTGTCCTTCTATTCCACACAGCTGGTGCATATTGTTAAGCAGGCATAACTTCTGTAATTGTACAGAACACTACAGATTTTGTGTAATTCACAATTACATTTAGTGCTTAAGCACATTTCTCTCACAGTAATAAATAACTTCTCTGCCTGCACTTAAATAACCATATTTGGTACCTTCTGCTCTTCATTGCCATCCAATATTCATTATTATCTTTTCTTTTAAATACTCTTGCATTTCTCACTTAGTCAAGTTGAACCTCTGATTATGGACCTAAATTCTCTCTGCCTCATTATATAACTGAACGGCCAGAAGTGCAATAAAATCAATGTATTCCAAACAGACTTTTTTCCTTGAGTAATGCTCAAAACAATTTGTAGCTTTGTTCGTGTCTCAGACCTTGCATCATATGTTATTTCACTCCTGCAATGATTTAATCTGCAATTTCAAAGCACAACGCTAGTCTTTAATTGTTTTTCAAACACAAATATTATTGGGCCATAAAATCCTCTGTCTCTTTGTACCTTTTTTTCTGACACCTATTGTCAGCTCCCTCACACATGCTAAAGTAATACTTTTGACTGTGGTGTGTGTTTGGTCTGCTTCCATCCCCTGGTCTACTACTTATATATCCTATCCCTCCAGTGCCCTACATGCTATCCTTTCCTTGTATCTGACCACCCTCCAACAATTCCTCATCAGTCTACTGGTACATCAGGTGCCCTGAGGGATGTTGCAGAGCGAGGGTGTTCTGTTAATCCCTGGTTTATATATCTATAGCAATTTTCTCACTGATGCTCAACTACTGCAAGTTGGTGAGATTGACCTGTGCATTATTCACAAATGTAATATTTTATTTCACAACTTTGCCTTCTTTATGTCATATTCTTTTTTCTGGCTTTTTGTGTTTGTGTTTCTATTTGTGTTTGACATCTGCTTCCTCTAGTAAGAGCTTTTGAAATGTCTTCCTCTAGTAAGAGCTCTATAAACTCCTACTATCCCCCACCACAATATGAACAACAAAGTAACTTTTTTATGTCCTGACCAAATTTTGTCCTGTCAGTAGGGATTCAGTTCTTCACCTTCTGTGAAAACAACCACAGATCTATTGAAATGTAGTTGGTTAAAAAGCTAAGCCAAACATATGTAAGAAAAATGTATGTGTATAATGACAGAAACCTGGAGAGCATAGTGCATGTAAATAAATTATCTCAACATATATGAATTACTCCTGTGTTGACCTTTTGTATGACTATTCTAAACAACACTGCTATTCTCAAGTAGCCTATCCATAGCATACTTCCTTTTTACAGTATCATATAATATGCCTACTAAAATCAGTGTTTTCCTGTTTGTTTTTCTTCTTTTTCTTGTAACAGTGGATACTTGTATCATTCTGACTTTATATTGCTTCATGTATCTATCCACCATATTCACTGTAGACATTAGTGGATGCCATTTGTGGGGCCAGCATATAATACTGTTAGTGATCATCCTAACCCCTATGTGGTACAAAAAGATGCAGGAGGTTTCTCTATTCGTCTGCAAGATGAGGGATAATACCCACAATTCATGCCAAGCAGGGCAAAAATATTTGGATATACATGGGCAGTTATCCATAAAACCAGAACCTTTTATTTTCATAGAACTGGAGAATTTCTTTCCTCCCTCAGACAGATGTGGCCTCCTAGAAGCTAGCCACTCACCCTTGGCCTTTCACCAAGAATGAGGACATTTGATTCTGTTACTTGACATCTTTCTTGTTAATAAATGTTTTTGATGTCTCCCGGTCTGTGGTAGATGAAACACTACTGATCTCCTAGCTGAAGTGGAGGTCAGGACTGAGAGTGTAGCAAAAGCTGTGCAACATTTAGCCCAATGCAGGGACCTGATGACTGTGCAGCTGGATATTATCTGGAATGTTTCAATACAGCGGGGAATCTTGAAAGAGCAAGGAGGAAAAAACTCTAGTAAGAGGTATTTTTATTCACCTCTATTATTTTTTCATTCAGTAAGGACTTAAGATTTTCATTCTATGGTCTGCTATTAAAAGTCCAGAGTTTGTTCATACAAAGCCCAGATTTCACAAGTTATAAGCCAGAGGAAAGGTGTATTATGTTCATTGTGAAGTGAATGGAATACTCAGAAATTCCAGCTGTGCTGATCATTAGTGGTGTTTACATACCCTTTCGAAGTAGATACTGTGTATTCAGTACTATGCAGGCTAACACTGCATACTGTTCACACAAAGGCATGTAAACAGCAGACTGCTCTGATAAGCTTCATGAAGCTTTGTAATTCATAATGAGTTTGTAGACAGTGTAGGGGGTTTTGCTAAATAAACAATGGAAATGTGTGAGTGACCTTTTTGTCTCCTCACAAAGATCTGATGTGGCTAGATGTCACGTGAAATCATTTCTACCTGTATGTCCTTATCCTAAGAACTGCAGTTAAATACTTTCAGTGTCAGAATAACATGGATGACTTGACTATGTGTACCCTGCAGACATTGCCTTAGAGCAGTGAAAGGGAAAGCTATGCAAATTATACCTCTATCACTTTTATGCCTAATTTATAAACACCTGAGGAACCAGATACCTGATTGAATTGAGAAAACACTGCAAAGTAATGAACCTAGATAATACACCAGAATAGTATCAGCATTACATAAGGCTGTTTACAGCATAGACAATAATAATTGGACATGCCACAAGAAAAAAAAGTCTTCTAAAATTATTGGAGATTGCTGAAAAGCTTTTACAATGTCCAGAAGAGTTTTTGATGTAACAGCAGTGCAATTACAATTTGAGAAAAGATCAGTGCATTATACAGTTTTAATGAGTTAAATGTATCCCTTGAGAAGTTAATGACGATGAAGCAGCAAAACCAGATGTAATTATTTATCAGTTCAAAATGGGATTGCTTCATACTTTATTTGATGATAAATCTGCAGAGAAATGTGGGATCTGTGTTTCTAGAGTCAGTTCTTGACTCTAAGTCTTCCTGTGGTTAAAAGAAAAGGCAGCAGCTGTGTCTTAAGATGTTTGCCAGGATTAGGAGGTTAGTTACAGGGGCTTTCTTCAGGCTGACTGCCTGTTCACATTAATCTCTTCTTTCTGCAGCACAGTCTGCAGTACCAACAACTTATCGACAATGAGAGCCATGATGTTACATTCACTATTTTTGATACTAGCCAGCATAACAAGCAAGTTAGGCTTATGTATCCGTAGCCAATGATGATTTGTATTAGTCCTCCTGCAGACCATAATATGCTTCTGGCAAACAGTGAGTAAACAAACAATGAAAAACAAAAATGTTGCCTGTAGGTGTAAACCGAAATAGACATCCAGTTATTAAGCATGTTAAGAAATGTCCTTTTTACTAAGCAATTAACATATAAATGTTTATTTACACCATTTATCAACACACACACACACACACACACACACACACACACACACACACACACACACACACACACACACACACGCACAAACACACGCGCACACACGCACACAAACCACACAAGCCTATACATCAAAGTTATAAGCCCTGACTAAATTAACAAGTTATGTAAAGCCAGTAAAAAGAAAAAATATATAATTTAAGATTTTGGCATAATTCCCTGTATCCAAACACCCCAAAACATGCACAACAGATCTGTAAGTAGACAAAGGTCCTTTTAAAGATATTGGATGAGTCAAAGTCCTAAAACTTCAACTCCCAGAGTGTTTTTACACATACATCATCTGTACTGTGACATTGTAGTTGTGCAAGCCATGATTCACCCTTCCCTACCAAATGTTCTCTCTTTTTCCTGATGTTGTGAAACCATGGTATTAGTACATATAAGAGTGGGGACAAAGTACACAACATGGGTTGGAGATTACTTCCCTGAAAAAAATGCTTGTACTTATTTTACCCACAGTTTCTGCAGGTACGTCAGGTTTCAATGAATTGAACTCATTCAGTATCCTTGGAGGAAGTTGACCTTTACCTTCTCATACTGGATCCTAAACAGAAAAATAGTCACTCGTGAGAAGCACAAAGTGAAATGCAGAGTATCTCCAGTTTTTAATTACAAGCTATTCATGGTAAGCAGAAAGTAGTTAGTGAACTGAGCATGGTGCCACAACAATCAAAAATGTAGCAAATAAGATGGGTACTCAAAGCTGAGAGATTCCATAATGGGTGATGCCATTCAACTTTGTAAGTCTTCTTCATAACTGCTGTAGTTTTTAGCTCAATATTGCACTGAAAGAAACATTTAGTGACCACAACATATCAATATAGGCAACCATAACAGATCAATATAGCACCGAAAAACAAATGGTTGTTTTATCACAATAGCAAACATGCCAAAAATAAAAAACAATACCAGGACTTTACAACCAGATTTATTTACATATTCACTAGCTGATTTGCTAAGAGCACTAGTAACATAATGCAGTTCAACTGACACAGGAAAAACATCAGCTGCACAAAACAGTTCATAACAGTTTACTGTACTTATTGCACAAAAAAGTCATGAAGAAAAATAAATCAAATGGGAATGCCATTAAGGCAACTAAATAAAAAAACAAATGTGATGTTCCTATTGTCATTCTGTATGGTCAGGGATTTTTCCATTTTTTTTCATCAGTAACCATCTTGACTTTGTCCAGTATCCCATGCAGTGGTAAGATGTGGTCACATGTCCTACAACTGGAGTTTCTTCAGATTTTGCTGTGGTCCTCCCACTGTTCTTTTATTTGTCCCTGAATTCATCTTTTACCTACAATAGTTTAGCTTAGTACAATGATTTTTGCCTTTAGATTTTTCCTTAAACTACCCAGATTCATTGATGTTCTTATGAAATCTGGTCAATTATGCATGCATAAATTGTTAAATTCCTTCCTGCTAATTATATGGGTCTTATATCTGTAGCTGTATTATTATTATTATTATTATTATTATTATTATTAAACAGAAAAACAAGTTCCTCTTTTTGACCCCTACTATGATTTATGAAGGCTGGCATTATTATTTTTAATGAGCTAATCTGAGTGGAATGCCCTTTGTTACAACAAACAGCAGCTGCATATGACATAATCAGGGTTTCTCCAGATTCCACTTCCTCACTTTTCCATATATTAGTCTGCTGTGTTGCCTTTACCACAGCCTGGTACTTTCATTATAAAATGTTATTTTATTTATATATTTAGCATTCTTAAGCAGTGGGACAAACCTGCATTACAGCATGAACTGCCCTGGTCATGCCGTTTACATGAAGCAAACAATAATACAGAAAGAATCAAGTCACAGACCTGACAGAGAATACAAATGGAAAGCAAACTGCATACCAGCATGTTGCAGCAGGCAAAGGAAAGTAGCATCAAGCTAAGTCTTAGTGATGGGAGACTAGTACAGATGTAAGTCACAGCACTTGGGAGTGCCATACGCCTACTGTTACTTCAGATGTAAGGGTCAAGGGTAATGCCATCAATGGCAGGACAGCTGGGCAAGGAAATAAGATAATTTGCACTATGCTTTGGACTAATCAGTCAGCCGTCAGTCATAGAAGCAAATCCCAAGATTAGAAATGTGTTTCAAACTCCGACATTGAAGAGGTGCTTTAAAAAGTCTGGCATACAACTTCTGCAGATGGATTGTACCCGAGAAACATTAAGGCAGACAGAATATAGGAAAATGATTGTCTTGTGTAGTAGGAAAGTGCCCTGTTGTTACAGACCATTAATTATAAGGCTCAAACAAAAAAGTGGAAACATCCACTGAAAAAGAAACAGCCTTGATGTCATAAAGCAAAACCTTCAGTCTTTTAATTATATGATCAAGCTAAACTAGTTTAGTGAATCTACATGTCTAAAAAAAGCCATGAAAAGTAGAGTACTAGAAATCTGGGATATAATTTCCAGATGTGGTTTTCCTTTAACACACAGAAATATGCTTTCCCCTAGGAGGAACCAAGTAAATAACTAATACATTGTACAGAGTGAAGTGTGTGACAGAATAAAAGAATCATCTTTTTTTTTTTTGTAAATTGCTGCCACATAAGGCGTGCATGCAGACAGCTGCACATCTACATAATATACAGTGCTGAAGTTCCATTACCACACCCCCAGTGAATGAATCATTTATATTCAGTATCCTGTGCTGGTACTGTCACCTGCTTAGCTGGTAATTAAAAACCAGGAAATGGATGAAATGAAAGAGTCCACACTGAGCTTTGAGCTTTGATTTCAGGTTTACTTGCCAAATAAGAGTTTATTTTAAGTGCACCACTGGTGATTAGTTTAATGTCTGAACAATGTAGCCATACCTGTTTTGAGTTCACTGCTCAGTAAGGAAAAAGAGCACTCATATTATGCAAAAGGTTTGACACAGATGTCACACTGTAACAGAGACAGCATACCCAACTTGCAGCTCACGATAGTTGAGCAACACCTTTCATCTAACTCCTGTGGCAATGTACAATGCTGCAATATGGTTCATAGGTTCATAGGTAGGTACTAGATTATCGACCCTAGGGCCTATACAAGCCCAGCCAAAAAGGTACCCTGTTTTTTGCCACCCAAGAAAATTATTTTCCTGTGCCACTGTCGAGCAGAGCCACAGAGGTGATCCCCGGGGTGAATTTCCTATTTCCCATCCAATCATCAAGATTTTTCTTGAAGAGTACTAATGAGGAGCTTTGTTTGATATAGATAGGTAGTTTATTCCAGAGTACGGGAAGTCTCTGGGACAGGAATCTATCCCTCCGACATGTTCTGTTTATTGTGGTGACAAGGTTTAGGTCCCTAGAGCGTGTAGCTCGGAGGGATTGGGATTTCTTTAACTGGAGCATGTCCAACAGCTCTGGGTTTGACATAGCTTTGTATGTTAGGCAGAGATCACCTCTGAGTAGGCAATATGCAACAGAGTAAAGCTGGAGTTTTTTGAGACGATCTGCGTAGGGCATCTGTTTGAGGCCGGTAATCCTCTTTGTGAGGTACTTCTGTGGCCTTTCCAGTTGTTGTAGATGTCTTGTGAGGTACATACCAAAAGGGTCGTTGTACTCTATAATGGGTCTAATGAGTGATGAGCAGAGGGGAACAATGACCTCTTTTTTTCTGGATGAGAAACATTTTGTGATGAGGTGTGCCACGTAGAAGGATTTCCTGACTACTGTGGCGATGTGATTATCAAAGGAGTGACTACTGTCCACCTGTGTCCCAAGGTCTCATCACACTTTTGGTGTTAAGTATACTACCGCCTATGTTGTAGTTCATGTATACAGAGTTTTTACCAAAGGGGATGACAACGCACTTTTTGGCATTGAGCTTGTGGCCATGGCTTTGACACCAGGCATCTGTTTCAGTGAGGCCCTTTTGTAGGATGTCCACATCGTTAGGAGTTTTAATTATGGCTCCTAGTTTGCAGTCATCTGCAGACTTCATTAGCCAAAGACCTTCTGTGTTAGCCTGTACTTCAGAGAAGTAGATACCAAACAGGAGAGAACCCACAACTGAACCCTGTGGTACTCCACTTGTCACTGGTCTGAAGTCGGATTTGGAGTCTGCTACTTTCACAGTGTGGGTTCTGTCAGTGAGCCATTTGACAACCCATCTTGTGACATAGGGATTTATATCTAGTTTAGTGAGTTTATCTATAATTCCAGAGTGGGGGATGGTGTTGAAAGCCTTGGCAAAATATAGATAGGCTGTGTGAACCACCTTACCCTTGCCTATGGCTTTGGTGACTGCTTCAAAGAAGTCTATCAGGTTTAGGAGACATGATCTGACTTTTGTAAACCCAAACTGGGTGGGGTCCAGAGTTTGGAGATTACCAATGTCTTTGTTTATAAGTTCCATGATGATACGTTCCATGGCCTTGCTGACTGGGCTCGTCAGGCTAATGGGGCGGTAGTTCCTGGGATCTGTGGTGGCTCCCCCTTTGTGGAGTGGGATAACCGTTGCTGTGTGCCATTCAGCAGGCACAAAGCCTGAGGTGAGGCTATGATTGAACATGGTACTTAGGTGGGGTGCCAGTTCGTTCTGTAGTTCATGTAGAATGCAGCCTGGGATGTTGTCTGGTCCCATGGATGCTGTGTTCTTGGCTTTGGAGAGTGTGGTTTTTACCTGTGCAGCCGTGATTACAGGAACTTTGCATTCTTCCGGTATAGAGATGGGCTCTTTAGGGGGTGAGAGGGGGGTAAAGTTAGCACTGAACCTATCTGCCAGGAAGGTGGCAATATCAGTTGGGTCTGTATATTTAATGCCATTGTGCTGTAACTCAGTGTAGATCTGAGTGTTGCCATTGAGATTCTTGACATAGCTATAGAATGCTTTGTTCATAGGTTCATAGTGGTTGTCTTTAGAATCAGTGGCAATTTTGTTTTCGTAACTAGCTTTGGAGGATTTTATCAGGGATCGCAGCTTCTTATTGAGGCTGACCAGGGAGCTCCTCCACTCATGGGATTTTACCTCTCTCTTGCAACAGTTTCTTCCTTCTGTTGTACAGTTTGTTTATGGCAGGGGACCACCAGATTGGCTTCCTTTTTTTGGAGGATAGCGTCTTGGTTCTGTTTGGGATAGCACGATCCATGCACTCATGTAAGTGCTTATAAAGTTCAATTGTGTAGGATTCAGTAGTCGTAACTGTATTGTCCATATGCATGGGTGTCATGAAGTTCACCACTTCTGTCTTAAGAAGCATGAAGTTGGCTTTGGAGAAATGTTTTACCATGGTTTCCTTAATGGGGAGGGGGGGGTGGAGGCAGGATGTGGATATCTAGGGTAACTAGCTTATGGTTGGATCAGACCAATGAGGCATTGACTTCAGGTGTGGAACATCGGTCACTCATGTTGGTAATGACTAGATCTAGGATATTGTTGACCCTGGTGGGGGTGTGGATAAGTTGATCCAGGGCATTGGAGTTTATGAATTCCAGAAAACGTTGAGCGAAGGAGTTGGTACATGAGTAGTTTTCCCAGTTGATGGTGGGGTAGTTGAAATCGCACATTATTAGGGTGTTTGGTTGAACCCTAGTATTTTCCAGCACATCAAGAAAAGAGGAGTGGGAATCCTGGGGCATGGTGGGGGATCTGTAGCAAGCTACAATTTGGATTGCAGTTTTGCCCAGAGTTAGTTGCACTTGGATAACCTCAGCTGCATTATGCTGAGCAACTAGCCTGGAGGTCTGGATATCCTCCACCTTTGGTGTTCCGGTCCAGGTTACATGGCTGAAAAGTGTGGTATGAGTTATAGCCTGGTAGTGCAGGGGTGCTCTCTGGAGCCTTGAACCAGGTCTCAGTCACTGCACAGATATGGATGTTCTCCATTTTAAGGAGTGCCTCGAGTGAGTGCATTTTGAGATTTAGACTTCTAGCATTGAGTAGCATCACCCTCAGTTTTTGCTTGCCTATTCCTGTTACGGTGGTGAATTTGTCATTTGAACCTTGCCTAAAAAAAGGCACTATAGGAGCAGTGAGAACCTTAGCCAGTATCCGGAATCCCAGGGGTGACAGGTGCAGGCCATCTCTGGCAAAGCATCGTGGTCTGTCGACCATGTCATCCCAGCCAGACAGATACTGGATCCCTTTAGAATGGCACCAGAAGCTTAGCCAATTGTTGAAGTTAATTATTTTGTCCTTATACTGCGGTATCATTCTGGGTGATGGCAGAATGTTACTCAGTTCTAGGGTCATACCTGCCTGGGCTACAAGATCAGAGAGCTCTTCCATGTCTTTTTTCATGTAGTCCAGGAAGGTACGTCTCAGGTCATTCACACCAACATGGACAATGACACAGTCATATTTGTACTTTTTGTGGAGTGGCCTGAGTGCATGGGTTATGTGGCGGATCCTGGCACCTGACAGGCAGCTGATGGTAACCTTCTCCTTGTTTAGCCTGGTGAGTGGGACATAAGTGTGCCTGACTATAGAGTCACCTATGACTAGTGTGTTGGGTACGCTATTTTGCCTTATTGGCTGTGGTTGAGTGGCACACTGAGTCTGTGGGCTATGTGTCATTTGGGTTGTGTTGGGGGTGGAGGTTGCTTGCATTTCTGCTTTGGAGGTTTCTGTTGCTTGAGCAGATTATTATTGAGAGCCTCCGCAAATGTTTTTGTGTTTCTATGTGTGGATTTTGGTGCTGTAGATTTAGTGAGACTATGTGATGAGTGTGGTGTGGTGCAAGTGTTTACCTTCTCCTCTTGACTGTCAAGTTCAGTCTTCACTGGAGAGAGCTTTACCTCCAGTTTGGCTAGATAAGTGCATATCTCACAGGTTGTAGTATTGGGTGGTAGGAGGAGAGGGTTGTCTGTGTACATGAGGCAATTTCTACATTGCCCCAAGATGCTCAGATTCATCAGATAGACAGGAGAGAACACTGGCAGCTGACCCTTGGACATGCCTGAGTAAAAAACTATTTTCCTCTAGATAAGTGAGGAAAGTGAGTTCAAGAGCTGATTTTCTCTAAGCAAGTGAGGAAAGTAAGCACCAAAACTGTTTTCCTCTAGGTAATGAGGAAGGTTGAGTGCTGTAGTAATTAGTAGGTTATTTAGTGCTTACAAGTTCTGAACAGGTGCTGATCATGAATAAGCAAATTCAAGTGCTAAAACTAAGAATACGTATCTGGACTAAACTAGTTACAGGAAAGGGGGGACACAAGTGCAAATGTGGGCTTTTAAGTCAGAAAGTTGAGAGAGATGGAAAAACTGCCCAAACGGCCAATAACTACAATTTCTGGGCCACAACCACTCCTTATGTGGTAGATGGTGCTGGCCATGAGAAGAAAAATGGCATAGCATGACTGAGTATATGATGTGGTCTTGTATATAAGGATATACTACAGCTATACCCATTTATGGTGGACAGCAGGATATGAAAAAGCAGACAAAGATTCAGACTGCTACATATCAGCAATACCCTGCTATCTCCAGTCTGCACCAACATAAAACACTTACTTCATACATAGTGTCTTTAGGAGAGGATATGACAGGTATCCCCATCATTTGCATTTTGTGAAGAGCTTAAATGGAAGAGATTGAAATGCTAACAGTACCTATGCATGGCAGGAGCCAAGGGTTTTAACACAGTATTCCATGTCTTTCATACCATCTCCCACCCAGGTGATGGCCATCTAAGAATTAATGTTACTGACAGTGAACACATTGGGTGGAAGGAAGCAGACCTTCTCATTTTGAACAGCTAAAGTGGGATGACTAAATGGGAAGAAGTCCTTTATTCCATCAATTTATTCATTATCTAAGCCACTTGTCCTGGTGAGAGTCATGGTGGTTGCAATCTGAGTAAGGTAAAGTAGACTGGCACTATCCCCAACAGCACTAAACAGCTCATTCTGTGGAAATACTCAGTATTCAGAGGTGAGCTGAGAGATATAATCCTTCCAATGTGCCTTAGATCTGCCTTAGAGGCTTCCCCCAGCAGGTTTTCCTGGCAAACTTTCTTTCCAAGCCACCTCAACTGGCTCCCATCTTAAGATAGATGAGCAGTGACTGTGAACCAAGATCCTCTTGTATTCCCAAGCTCCTCCCTCTGTCACAGAGAGTGAACCCAGCTTACTGCCAAGGGAACCCATTTCTGCCCAAGCTCCTCCCTATGTCACAGAGAGTGAACATAGCTTACTGCCAAAGGAACCTCATTTCTGCCCAAGCTCCTCCCTCTGTCACAGAGAGTGAACACAGCTTACTGCCAAAGGAACCTCATTTCTGCCCAAGCACCTCCCTCTGTCACAGAGAGTGAACCCAACCTACTGCCAAACGAACCTCATTTCTGGCACTTGTTCTATGATTTCATCTTCTCAGTCACTTCCCAAAGCTGATGCACATAGGTAAGGATGTGGACATAAGTTAATCAGTAAATTGTGAGCTTTGTCTTATGACTTAACTCTCACTTCACTGCAACATTGCAGTATGCTGCTTGCAGTGCAGTCATCACTGAGCAAAGCTCTAGTCAGTCTCATAATCCCTTCTACCCTAACTCATGAACAAAAGTCCAAGATATATAAATTCCTCCTCCTGAGTTAGATGCCTCATAACCTGCACAGGTGTCTCCTTTTCCAGGAGGCAGCCATGAGTTCAGATTTGAAAGTGCTGTTTTACATCGCAGCCACCTTACATTCATTACTGAATTGTCCCAGTGCATGCTACAGGCCATAGTTACTTGAGATGAATAAAAGAAAAAATATAATTTGCAATACAAGGCCATGTCCAACCTAGAATTGATGGACATGCTCCACCTAAAGAAAACCATATCCCCTCGAACCACACGCTCTAGGGATTTAAACCTCACCACAACAATAAATAGGACGTGCTGAAGGGATAGATTCCTGTCCCAGAGACTTCACATGTTTTGCAACAAGATTTCAATCTACATTAGGCAGAGCTCCTCACTAACACTCTTCAAGAGAAGCCTTGCTGAGTGGATGGGAAACAGAAAGTTTACCCCGGGGATCACTTCAGTGGCTCTGCTGGACAGAGGCACAGGGAACTAATCTAAGGGGCAGTGAAAGCCAACACATTCTGGCTAGGCTTATAAATGCCTTCGGCCAGATAGCCTAGTACCTACCTATGAACCTATGAACCTATAATCGACAAAGGTGACACCCTCATGACTCCAGACTTGATAGTCCCCAGACATTGGTTACTTCTTGATATCCTGCCCTTGAAATCACAGAGAGGGAGGAAGAAACGAGAAAATCAACCCTTGCTAGTCCTACACCCACTCTGAACACATTTAAATGAATGCTGATAATGTAAACACAGTTCTGAGTCCTCATCTACAGAGTTCAAATGGTACACAGCAGTAACCATGGGACTCTATACCGGTAAAGCACATCTCATGACATTCTGGGCACATGATCATATGCCTTCTCCAGGTTCATAAAGCACACATAGACAGTTCTGTCAAACTCCCACAATTCCTGCAATACCTGTTCAAGGACCAGGAGTTGATCAACAGTTCCATGGCCAGTATCCGATACACATACATTGCTCCAGCTGAATCAAAAGCTCATCTATTAGAAGTTTCCTTTCCAGCATCTTGGAATATGCTTTTCCTGACAGCCTGAGGAATCTATTTTCTTTTTGCATGGAACATGCCATTCTGTCCCTCTTTCATATCATATCCCAGTTTGTCAGGCCAGAGGTACTATCCAAGACTGCCACATAGTACACAACATAGAAAAGGCATCTAAGATAGATGAGTATATGTTCAGTGGACTTAGGAGCTCCTCAAAGTGTCACTTCCACCTCTCAACAATAGTCTTAGTAGAGTTTCTCCACTTTCACTAAGAACAGACTTGCCAGTGTGCTGTCTACCTTCCAGTGTCACTGGATGATTTGCCAAAAGCTTTAAGGCCATCCAAAAGTCAGTCTTCATGATCTGACCAGACTCCTCCCACAATTTAAGACCAAAGGCCGAAGTAGTGATAAACCAGAAGTTAGAAAATAAAGCTCAATAACAAAAAAATTCCAACTCTACGAACGTCAGTACTTTATTACAGCAAAGGTTTCAGATATAAATCCTTCTTCAGTGCATTATACAGTCTGTAACACTCTTTCACTTTTTGTAAAACAAGACTAAACTCATATGCATACAGCCAGCTAATCACATCATCTTTACAATAATTCACTTAACATTTTAGCTTAGAAATACAGCAGTTCTTTAAAAAGCTCTTAGACATATTTTCAGCTCAATTTATAAATAGATACTAGAACCATATACTTAATAAATCTATCAGTCTAATAAAATATTTATTACAAAATGTTTTTACATTTTCAAACTATTTGCACATATACAAAAATACACACATATATATATATATATATATATATATATATATATATATATATATATATATATATACATACATACACACACACATACACACACACACATATTTAAAAACCTAGTGCAATTACATTTGTCTAGTTGCTAAAACTGGCTTAATACTTACTATCCAGAGCAGTGGACTGATCCCAGTGGACCCATTTCAGCCACTGCTTGGATGATATGACATCACATTAAGTAACAGAGAATGTTACACCAGGCAAGGTAAGATTATAAACTACGATACATTGTAAAAAGTATCATTACTTCAGAAGTATAACATATGAAACAAAGTTATATTCAATCAAAATAGCAGAAACAGTGCAAGATGCAAAGCTAAAAAGACAGCAACGAATATTAATCATGTGCGCAGGAATGAGAGCCTGGAGTAGGAATGCGAAATCTTTATTCTGTCATTCCTGCTCCAGGCTGCTGCTCGCCCCAGGCAAGAGCGCTTACTCTTTTTTCCATCTTGTCAGTGGTTTACTCCCCTGCAATCCTGAACTGCTGGCTACCTACGACATAGAATAATATAAATAATTAACAGAATCTTCTCTAACACTACATCCCCAGCACAGGGAGGAACCTAAACCACCTACTGTGCTGTACTGCTTGAGGGAACAAGATAAGCATTGCAAACTTTTTTCCATCTTGTCAGTGGTTTACTCCCCTGCAATCCTGACCTGCTCGCTATCTATAACCTAGAATAATATAAATAATTAACAGAATCTTCTCTAACGCTCCATCCCCAGCACAGGGAAGAACCTAAACCACCTACTGTGCTGTACTGCTTAAGAGAACAAGATAAGCATTGCAAACATTTTTCCAGATTGTCAGCGCTTTACTCCCCTGCAGTCCTGACCTGCTGGCTACCTACAACCTGGAATAATATAAATAATTAACAGAATCTTCTCTAATGCTCCATCCCCAGCACAGGGAAGAACCTAAACCACCTACTGTGCTGTACTGCTTAAGGGAACAAGATAAGCATTGCAAATATTTTCCATCTTGTCAGCGGTTTACTCCCCTGCAATCCTGACCTGCTGGCTACCTACAACCTAGAATAATATATATAATTAACAGAATCTTCTCTAACGCTCCATCCCCAGCACAGGGAAGAACCTAAACCACCTACTGTGCTGTACTGCTTAAGGGAACTAGATAAGCATTGCAAACTTTTTTCCATCTTGTCAGCAGTTTACTCCCTTGCAATCCTGACCTGCTGGCTACTTATGACCTAGAATAATATAAATAATTAAAAGAATCTTTTCTAACGCTCCATCTCCAGCACAGGGAAGAACCTAAACCACCTACTGTGTTGTACTGCTTAAGGGAACAAGATAAGCATTGCAAAATTTTTCCATCTTGTCAGCGGTTTACTCCCCTGCAATCCTGACCTGCTGGCTACCTACAACCTAGAATAATATATATAATTAACAGAATCTTCTCTAACGCTCCATCCCCAGCACAGGAAAAACCTAAACCACCTACTGTGCTGTACTGCTTAAGGGAACAAGATAAGCATTGCAAACTTTTTTCGATCTTGTCAGCGGTTTACTCCCCTGCAATCCTGACCTGCTGGCTATCTATGACCTAGAATAATATAAATAATTAACAAAATCTTCTCTAACACTCCATCCCCAAACACAGGGAAGAACCTAAACCACCTACTGTGCTGTACTGCTTAAGGGAGCAAGATAAGCATTGCAAACTTTTTTCCATCTTGTCAGCGGTTTTCTCCCCTGCAATCCTGACCTGCTGGCTACCTACGACCTAGAATAATATAAATAATTAACAGAATCTTCACTAACGCTCCATCCCCTGCACAGGGAAGAACTTAAACCACCTACTGTGCTGTACTGCTTAAGGGAACAAGATAAGCATTGCAAACTTTTTTCCATCTTGTCAGCAGTTTATTCCCTTGCAATCCTGACCTGCTGGCTACCTACAACCTAGAATAATATAAATAATTAACAGAATCTTCTCTAATGTTCCATCCCCAGCACAGGGAAGAACCTAAACCTCCTACTGTGCTGTACTGCTTAAGGGAACAAGATAAGCATTGCAAACTTTTTTCCATTTTGTCAGCGGTTTACTCCCCTGCAATCCTGACCTGCTGGCTACCTATGACCTAGAATAATATAAATAATTAACAGAATCTTCTCTAATGCTCCATCCCCAGCACATGGAAGAACCTAAACCACCTACTGTGCTGTACTGCTTAAGGGAACAAGATAAGCATTGCAAACTTTTTTCCATCTTGTCAGCGGTTTACTCCCCTGCAATCCTGACCTGCTGGCTACCTATGACCTAGAATAATATAAATAATTAACAAAATCTTCTCTAACACTCCACCCCCAAGCACAGGGAAGAACCTAAACCACCTACTGTGCTGTACTGCTTAAGGGAACAAGATAAGCATTGCAAACTTTTTTCCATCTTGTCAGCAGTTTACTCCCCTGCAATCCTGACCTGCCGGCTACCTACGACCTAGAATAATATAAATAATTAACAGAATCTTCTCTAATGTTCTATCCCCAGCACAGGGAAGAACCTAAACCACCTACTGTGCTGTACTGCTTACGGGAACAAGATAAGCATTGCAAACTTTTTTCCATCTTGTCAGCGGTTTACTCCCCTGCAATACTGACCTGCTGGCTACCTACAACCTAGAATAATATAAATAATTAACATAATCTTCTCTAATGCTCCATCCCCAGCACAGGAAAGAACCTAAACCACCTACTGTGCTGTACTGCAAGGGAACAAGATAAGCATTGCAAAGTATGTACAATCTGATCACTATCTCCTGCAATTGTAATTAGTTTTTACCCTAGATCATGGTATATGATATCTAAGTATACTCCAGCCAGGACTACCAGCAGCCATACTCTACTACTTTGCTCCCCATATTTTTAACTTCAACCAAGGCCCTAGTTTCTCCCACTTTGCCCATTATCTTATCTCTCAGTCCCACTTGTTTTCTCATCAAGGTATTTCTGCTGCTATTAAAGTGTTCTCCCACTGTATCATAGCACTTGCCCACTATTCAGCTTGCCGTATTCTCAACTAGCATCAAAGTGCTATCACAACTACTTATCTGTTACTTCCACACTCTACACATCCCAATCTCACTGTATTGCTCTCCTTTCTTTCTCCCCTTCCAACATATTGTCCCTTACCTCCAGCCTACCTACCTGGAAGTTTCATTTCACTTTCACTGATTGTCTTCCTATTCTCTGTTGTCCTTGGTCTGCCCTGCTCCATTCACCCTGTGGGCTCACCCCGCTCCCCTACCCTATCCTCAATTCCCACACACCTCAAGTACACCTAGACTTATGCTTCCAAACCACACCCCTTTCCCTCTCAAAAACAAAAATATCCTCCACCTTATTTAAGTCACTTGACCAAAGCTAATTACCACTCTCTAACTGGATCTATCCTAACTCCTCCCCCTACACACAATACCTTTTGTTCAAATCACTCAAGATGCAAACACTACCTTCCCCACTACATATTAAACTACTACTTATTTTCACTTTTTTACCTTTCTTAACTGCATCCTACCTACTAACCTTCTATGAATACTCTGAATACTTGCAATTCTACTACCCTAATAAGCAAACAAGTATAATACCATCAACATCCCAAACATATATAAATATTATATCTCTACCTACCTACATACTTCCAAAGTATCACAGTCTAACCCATATTAAATATGTCCATCTAAAACCTAGAAAACTTTTCAACCAACTAAATGAACTCTACTACCCTTGTCAAAAACCTCAACTATTAACTGATGGGGGCATTCATCCCAATCCTGGTCCAAAACACTCTATTAATATTGAACTCCAAAGCCCTAATCACTCAATATGTCTTACCCCACCAAGACTCCCTAACTCACTTTTTATAGCTCACCTTAATATACGTAGCTTAAATAACAAACTTGCCCCCCTCCATGCTCTCCTGGATGTCCACTCCTTTGACATCCTATGTTTGTCAGAAACATGGTTAAAACATTCAACTACTGATAATGAAATCTTACCACCGGGTTACAATATCCTAAGAGCAGACAGCAAAGTCAAAAAGGGAGGGGGAGTTGCTATACTCTTTAAAAAAGAGTTACAAATTTCCACACTAGACTTCTATCTAACGCTTCACAATAATGCAGAAATCCTTGCCACCAAACTTCACCTTAATGCTAGTAAACCAATAATTATAATCTGTATCTACCTACCTCTTGGTAATAATACTTGTACCCCTGAAGACATCCTCACTGGACTCTCTTCATGTTTCCTTCAAGATTCTATAATTCTAGGAGACTTTAATATTGATTGGAAGACCTGTACAAATAATCAGCCAACTTCCCATATTAACCTATTTGGATTTTCTCAAATGCTCAACTTCCCAACCAGAATTGGATACTCATAAATAATCACCAACAAATGTATAAGGCTGGAACCCTTCCTGCTGATGTAAGTGACCACTCACTCATCTTTATAGTTAGACATAGGACTGCTACTCCTAACCCAGCCAGATTTAGAACAATAAGAACCAATAAAATCTTTAATCCTGACTGTTTCCAAACTGAACTTAGAGCATGTGATTTGTCACCCATAAAACACCTCCCTCTAGAAGATGCAGTTAATTACTTTAATTCAAAATTCTTAACAATCCTAGACTATCATGCACCAAAATGTACTATCAGAACTAAGTCTAAGCCAGCCCCATGGCTCGCTAAGGAAACCAAGCATAAAATCCTACTTAGAAACAAATTCTGGGCTCTGTGGAGATCTACTAAACAACCTACAACTTAAATTTAAACAAATGAGAAATTATACAAAAAAAGCCATTCTCTTAGACAAAAAAACTTTTACTGTCATCTCCAGCAGACAAACCAAAGTAATCCACAAAAGTTCTGAGCCAGCATTAACAGACTTCTTCACCCTGGCCACTCCACTACATCACCCCCTAGAGGTGCTAATCCTGAAATTCCCAAACAAACAGCGAACGCCTTTAATACCTTCTTCACAGAGGCCATCCAATCAGTGGCCAATCAAATAACAACTGATGGTTCTAATCACCCAAATTCTGCAACTAACTCACTTCCTATATTCCACTGGCAACCAGTCCCAACTCACTTTATCTGTAATCTTCTACAAAAACTTAAGCCAACAACCCCATCAGCTGACGAACTACCAGCACAATATCTGCAAAAAACTGCCAAAGCCATAGCCTATCCGATATCAATCCTGATAAATAGAACCATAAAAGAAGGAAACATTCCTGCCATCTGGAAAATCTCCCACATCATCCCCCTACACAAGGGTGGCAATTCAAACGAATATTCAAACTACCGCCCAATAGCATTACTTTCTCCTTTGGCTAAAATAATGGAAAGACGCATCCATAGACAATTACTAGACCACTTACTGCAAAACAATCTACTTGCAAAGTGTCAGCATGGCTTTAGGCCATTTCATAGTACTACCACTGCTCTCGTATCCTTCTCTGATAGCATCAATCATAACAAAAATAACAAAATTCTCTCCTCAGCACTCTTTATCGACCTTTCAAAAGCTTTTGATATGGTCAACCACCATTTACTTATAAATGTACTAAGATCTCTTTCTCTTGATACACTGGCTATACAATGGTTCCAATCTTACCTAAACAACAGACAACAAGCTGTGCTTTGGGACAATAACCTATCTTCCCATCTCCCTGTTACACTGGGAGTCCCTCAGGGCTCCATTCTTGGCCCCCTCCTATTCTCAATTTATATAAATGACCTTCACCTAGCAATTACTCAAGCTACCTGTATTCAATAGGCAGATGATTCTACAAAAATCTGCTCAGCTAAATCCTCATCTGAACTACAGTCCTAAACCCAGAAAATGTTTACCATAGTAGAAAACTGGTTTTGACAACGCTGCCTCCTCTTGAACCCCAAAAAGACAAAACCTTTGCTCTTCACACCCACCCGCAAGTCCACCCCAATAGACTTCTCAGTCCTATCCAATAATGGTATCATTATATCTCCAGATTTAACCACTAAACTTCTAGGAATAACAATAGATAACAACCTTGCCTATGAAACTCACATTAACAACACTATAAAAACTGTCAATAGGAAACTGGGCTCCCTTTATAGGATAAAACCATTCCTTACTCCACAAGCCAGAACTTCTATTGCCCATACCCATCTAATCTCTACACTCCTCTATGCTTCGTCCATATACACAAATCTGACAAAAAACAACCTCAACAAGCTGTCAAACTCTTATAATAGCATTGCCAGATTTGCCACATCATCCTCTTTTAGGACCCACCACTGTCATAATCTGAAACAGCTAGGCTGGTTAGAGCTACAAAATCATCTCCATTATAACCAACTCACCATTGCTGATAAAACCCTCTTCCAACCAACTAAAACTCCAATACTGTCAAACCTTTTCACCCCGTATAAAAACCTTAAGACCTCATGCTCATCTAATAAATTACTAGTATCCACAAGTAAAGCCAACAATATCTCTGGTGACTCTCTGTTCTCTAATGCTGTTGGAAAATACTGGAACCAACTTCCAAATTAACTGACATCAATGCCGTCTTTATCATTATTCAAACAAAAATTGAAACATTACCTGAAAATACACTGGTTATGCCCCTGTACAAACCAAGACTAATCCAAAATGCCATTGCTATCATCATCACTGATGACCCATTACTTCTTATCCATTACTTTTACTATCATGAACTGGTCCATATCTGTTCCCTATTCTATTCTAAGTAAGCATGTTTAAAAAAAAAAAAAAAAAAAAAAACATATCCTTGGGAATAAAGTTTCTAGCAAACTTATCTAATGTTCTGTAATATTTTGTGTATTCAACTGTTGAAATGTTATGTAATTATCTGCAAAATAACTTCTGTAAATGCATTTTATATGTTAATCATTTTTATGTTAATCATTTTTATTTGGAGCTTATCTCCCCGGGCCTCTACTGAAAATGGACATACATCCAGATAAACTAGCCCGGTCAACAAATGTAAAATAAAATAAAATAGATAAATAAATCAACAGTTTTGACAGGGTAGATAGACAGGACTAATGTGGTTGATATTCCGGAGATGCCCATAAGGGTAGGTATATTATTTACAATCAACACTCAACACTTTTCTATGCAAAGGAAATGTACATGCCCCATCAAGATTTGCTTCCCTGTGTAGACAAAGAATTTCTATCCTGTTAACAATATAATGTCCTCCTACTTGACTCTCACCTTTCAGGAGTGATGACCCCAAGTAGGCAGCATCATTAAGGTCATCATTACACAAGAATGAGGATCCATCAGGAGTTCACTACTCCACAAGGAACAAATGGGACAATAAAGGGATGAGAAAGACAAATGATCAGAAAGGGAGGGAGGGAGGGAACCAAAATAACAAAAGCAATGTTTTACTCTTTCATATTTTTCTTTCACTCTTGATGCTCATACCATCAGCCACCCTAACTGGAAGAGCATTGCCACTATGGCCTGAGGTTCAAAGTTCACCTCCCCAGACAAGAACCACCTCCTTTTAAAGGTGATGGACTCTCATTGGTTCCAGGTTGTGGGAACTATAATATAGTCACAATGCAGTGTATTCTCTTTCCTTAAACAAAACTATTTTGTTATGGCCTCCTAACCCCTCCCCTATGCACCCAGCCCTGTAGATATGCACATGCTTCCACATGTGAGCTCTCTCTAAACTATGTAACAACTAGCATGGCATCTAAGCACATATATCAGTCCCAATCCATGGTTGATCTTTAAACCTCTACTGGGACACAGTAAAGGGATCACTTGGTTTTCTCCCTCCCTACCTGAGGTGAATGAGGCAGCTTCAGACAATTATTTCCACCTCCCTTTTTGCTCATTCACTTCTAGGTTCACTAACTGCACCTGGTCATTTATTTTTTAATCAGGACTCTTCATATGCCATAAAGCCAGCAGGGAACCAAACTTAATAAAATTCTAGTCATGCATCCATTTTGAGGTTAAGTTTTTGTTATCTAGCACCAAAGGGTGATGGCATTGGTCACCACCTCCACGGTACAATCATGTTAACTGCTTCCTTGTTTAACATTTAGATGCAGACTGTTTGTTGAACACTTTTCAGTGCTTTATATTTCTTCTCCTTTGACCATGTCCAACATCATCAGTATGCTTTAAACGTCCAGTCCTTGAAGTATGACCACGTTTCTATTTGCCAGTTTTGTTGTCTCTTGTCAACACCTGTTGACCTGTGTTAAAAGTTCTCAATGACCTCTCCTTTATATATGAACACTGGGATTCATCCTGTTACTTTGCACACATTTTTATTAAGTTCCATCTGAACAGTTTTCTATTGAAGAATAAACTTTGAGGTTTCTTATTGGCAGTTATACTTTTGACACTATGATAAACAAAAAGAAAATTATCTAGTTTGCATTGCAGAAGATTACCATAGGGGCTCATGTATTTAACAGCATTCTTTTTACTTGACAGATAGGAGGTTGGGGGTGCTATGACTCTTTTTTTCAATGTCTATCTTGTTATAAGATATTGGAAGAAAGGAAGCAACACTGTACAAAGAAAACTATCTACAGTTTAGTTATTCCTGCATCATGCAGGAACAGAAATGCAGATGAAATACCTTAGTGCAAGTGAGAACCACACATACAGTTTGATTAAATATGTGATGCCTCGTATCCTTAAGAGGTTAGTGTGAAGGTCATCTGGGAACATAGCAACTGTGGCAGAGTTCTAGCAGTGACTGGCAGAGCATTCCATAGTTTGGGTGTCAAAGATAAAGAAAAACTTGTTGATATCTTATAGGGAATTTTGGGTTTTTTTGGTAAAAGGTAGAATGCTGATAATGAATGTAACGGTATAGAAATGGCCTAAATCTAAGGCTATGACAATGTCTGGACACTAACATCTGTATTGATTCTCTCTCTCTCTCTCTCTCTTTATATATATATATATATATATATATATATATATATATATATATATATGGGTTCACTTTGGAATCTCGAAATACTGAAATATTGCATTTCACTATCTCGAGACCAAATTGTCGAATCTGCAGTTGTCAAAGATAAAGAAAAACTTGCTGATATCTTATAGGGAATTTTGTTTTTTTTTTTTTGGTAAAAGGTAGAATGCTGATAATGAACGTAAAGTTATAGAAATGGCATAAATGTAAGGCTATAGCAATGTCTGGACACTAACATAAGTATTGATTATCTCTCTCTCTCTCTCTCTCTATATATATATATATATATATATATATAGAGAGAGAGAGAGAGGTTCACTTTGGAATCTCGAAATACTGAAATATTGCATTTCAGTATCCCAAGACCAAATTGTCGGATCTGCAGTTGCGGGAAACTGCAGAATATCGAACGCAGAAATGTCGAACCTGCAGTAGTGATGGCGTGTAGGTAAGTGTAATTTTTTTTAAGGGTTTTGGGGAGGGTTTGTGTGTATGCGAGTGTGTTGGGGGGGTTTAGGTGTGGGTTAGGATAGGTAGGTAAGAGTGTGAGTGTGTAAATTCTGAGAGTGGTGGTGGTGTTTGTATGTGTGTGATGTGTGTTTGTGCAAGGGGGGTGTAGAATGTGTGGTGGTGGGTTTTCTGTCTTTCGGTTTTTAGTGCAACCTGGAGTTAGTATATATAAGTAGCAGGGGGGTGGGGAGTGCAGGCGGGCTTGCCCCCTACTTATAGGAAGGGTAGGTGTGTGTGCTTGTTTTGTAGTGTTCGTGTGTATTGTTTTGGTTTATTGTAGTATTGGGAGGTAGGTGTATTTGTATTTGTTTGTGTGGTGTAGTGTTTTTTGACAGTTGCGGCTTTGAATTTAATGGTTTCGGGTTTGTGAGTTTTCAGCATTATAGTCTCGAGATACTGAAATTCGATATTTCAGTATTTCGAGATTATAAAATGAATCTGTATATATATATATATATATATATATATATATATATATATATATATATATATACATACATACATACATACATACATGTATGTATGAGTGCATACTTTTGTAGAGCAATAAGTGTGTTACAGGACTACATCCAGTTTTACCAAGTGCAGGTAGTGATGTTTTAGTCCTGTAGAGTTGTTCATAAACCTGCAAACATTTTTGAGTGTACTTTGCAGTTTTGGGGTGTTGATGGTAGAGACTGCAGATACAATTAGTTGCCTATAGGTCCAATATATGGTTGAACACATATTTCCCCAAGGTGCATCTTGTTTTCCTTGTTAGCAAGCTGGGGCAGGTCATGCAGTGAGTGCCAAGTAAAAAAAATACACCTTCTGTAGTAAGTTTTGTACATGGCTAGAAAATGAAAGACAAGGGCTGAGCCATATTCCAAGATATTTCATGTGTTTGGCTGTGTGGGTCATGCCATTTCAGTTTGATACAGCAGTCCAATCAGATTGCAGGTTAAGGAGATGCTCTGGTTGTTTCAAAGAGCATAGAGAGGTCTTTTCTGGTAACCAGCACTAAGGGCCATGAGATAAAAAAACAATTATTCACCAGAGACAGATCCTGTGATGCACTTCTTTGTATTATAGTACGTATGGTTAACACACCAAATTGCCAAGTAGTCTGCAGAAATGATTGGGTTAATCCTGTTGAGGCAGAAAACAGTACAACTGGTGAGAAGGATGAACAATAATGACTTCAGAAAAGGGCCTTGGAGAACTGGCAGGACTGTAAGTGAATAAATACTGTACTCATTAGTCCCAATGCTCTCTAAAAATTGTACTACTAGAATAGCTCTGAGATCATTTAGGGGCTATTTGGTTAAAGCCGTAGAATGCAATTTCCATTAAAAGCCTAGAATGGAAAGTAAAAACAGTAGGTCAAAAAAATGAACAGCTAATTTGCATGGAACTTGCATTTATAAACACACAACTCATCCCACTTCAATAGGCTTGTGGAATATCACCAGTTAGAAAAAAATAGTTTAAAAGGTTTTAAAAAAAGCAGCAAAATGACAGAGAATATAAGCAAAATAATCCTGGTTCATTAAGCTTTGACTTTCAACTTTGTCCTTTTTTAATGCCATCCTTCCCCATGATTTTCATTTACTTTAGATGGCCTTCCATTCAGAGGTAAATATGGCACAGTGCTTCATAATGATTTTTTGCAAATCACTAATAAATAGCCTTTAAATGTTAATTTAAAGTTATGGTAGAAAACTGATCAGTTGGTAAATTTCCTGTCCAGGGAGAAATCATTAAGGATCACTCTCCCATTCCTCCCCAGGACAAAAATATAATTTGTCTGAGAAGATTTTTGATTTATTTTCAATGGAGGAAGTGTGCTCTCTGACCCCCCTCCTTTTAAGCTGAAATCCTTTGGCTGGAGTTCCATCATGCTAGGATGAACGTGACAACAGAGAAGTGCCCATACCATCTTGTGTCTTTCGGCTTTTCCCGGTTAGGGGTCGCCATAGTGGAAACTCCGGTCCGCTAATGATTGGCAGTTGATTTTTTATGTACCGGCTTGCCAGGCCTGATGCACAACCTTCAACGAAGGTACGCCCATTCATGCATGTCTCCACACAGAAGACGCTCTAGCTGAGAATCGAACCGGACAGCGTCTTACTGTGAGGCGACAACGCTACCGCAGTACCACCACCGTGGGTAATTTGCTCAATTTATTTTAAATGGAGAAAGTGCATTCTCTCACCTCCCACCTTTTTAAGCTGGAATCCTTTGGCTGGAGTTTTATCATGTTAGGATGAAAGTGGCCCCAGATAAGTGTCCCATACCATCTGATTTGCTCAATGTCCATCTCCTGTTGAAAGAAAAATGACAGGGATTTTATGTTCTTATTTTCTTGCTCGGTTTAACTGTGTTTCTGTACCGGCTTAAAATGTGTGATTGTGGTGTGCACATTAATCTCATTTGGCCCACTTCCACCCCACCCCCCATTTTTGTATTGTATTCCTAGCTCAATGATCTCCATAAATTCCCCCTCCCTAGTATAGGCTGTTGTAGTAAAGCTAAATGCAGTTTGCACTTTGTAATCTGATCAGTAGGACAGTACTTTCCTCTGAACTCCTTCTTCTACCTTGCTCCTCTTCTCAAACCCTTCCATTTCTCAATACTTTATAAGATGTTCTCCTTTTAACTTTACTTGTATAAACTTTAGTCCATGACTCTAGGACTTGCTGATTGCTTTTCTTCACAATGATCTGCTTCCCGCTGCTCAACCCTATAGACCTACTACTTTCCTAGATTATCTCCTGCCCAATCTTCTCTTACCTACTTTGCCCTTTCCCAAAGAGCATTTGAAGCTATTTAGCATCCTTGAATGCACATTTGCCATCATTACCATACCCCCACCCTTCCACCCAGGTGTAGTCCCTGCCCTACACTCCTGAGAAACACTGTGCTGCCATGTAAATAATGCCTTTTGAAGTATCATGATATGCGGCTGTATCTTAATGTTGTTCTTGAATACTTGTGTATAATAGTTTGCTCTGGCTAAAGTGAATGTATTTGCATTTGATGTATCCTTCACGTAACAGCTGGCCTTGATATTTTTGAAGACCTTCCTAGTTTCCATTGTTTGCTTTCCTGCTTATTAGTTAGTCCTAGGTGTCTCATTCCCCAAGTGTTACAATACTAGTCTGGTATAGCGACAATAGAAAGACCGCTGATAGAATAGTGGCTATTGTATCACATGAGTAGCTGCTATTGTATTACATAACTACTAAGTTGCAAATGTCCCATACATTTCTTATAAGCTATTTCTAGGCAGTTGTGTAGATTATGCCAGTCAGAGGTTTGTGTTATTAGCGACAGCATATAGAGCATTATACTGCTGAAAAGATACAGCCTATATTTGTAATAGTTAGTTAGCAACAAGCTTTCTAGGTTATATAGAGGTAATGCCTATATCTGAAATAGATATTTCAGTTACTAGTATTATGTATTGCAAGACTGGTATCCTACCTTTACACAAACTGCCTTATTTAGTAGTTGGTATGCCTAACTGACAACAGCTATTTCACTACTACTTTGTGCTTTCTCAGACTAACTCCTTCTCTTCACTCAAATCTCTCTTTCCTTCTTCTGCCTCTGTTTTTACTCTTACATATCCTATAGATTTATTCTATACTCTGTCTGGTTTCTCCTCACGTAACCACCTCCCCTTGTCCTGTTTGTTAGGACTACCTCTGTAATACTTAGCTGAACATAAAGCACTTTGTATTTTTCTTTATTTTACAGTTATTTTAACTGGAGAAAGTGCTATCTCACACCTCTCTCATTTTTAAGCTGGAATCCTTTGGCTAGAGTTCTGTCACACTAGGACGAACGTGACCCCAGAGAAGTGCCCCATACCATCTCATTTGCTCAATGCACATCTCATGTTGAAAGAAGAATGACAGGGATTTTATTTTAAACAAAAATAGCTAGATGCGTGTGAAGCCACAATAAAGGTAAATGTAAAATTAGCGCTTTCATCCACTTTTATTAAACACGTGAACTTCTTCAGAAAAGACAAGAGCCCTCCCAAACTCTTGCCTTTTAAAATAAATTGTACAGGAAATGATGTCAAAAACATTCTCACTCAATCAATTAACTAATGAATTGTATCACATTTCATAATTTAAGAAATAAATTTCATATAGAAGAACCTGCAATGTATATATGAATGTTCATGCTGTCACTCTAAATATATCTTGTATAAAACTGTACCATACATAAATTCTCTTGCTATATAAATATTGTAAAAAGCTTTTGCTTAATAAACTTAATCTATATAACAAAACATATTTAGACATAAAACATATACATACTCAATGACTAGGTTGATATCTGAAAATATATAAAAATTGTAGATGAAAACATTCATTTAAAAAAAAAAAAAAATATATATATATATATATATATATATATATATATATATATATATATATGTCAAATGTCTGTTTAAAAAATATATATATATGTCTGTATATAAAAAAATGGAGATGTATAAATGCAATATATGTACACAATACCTTGTGTATTTAATTAGGCAATTCCACTTGCTCAAAACAACTAAAGGCCCACTGTCAGCCTACCCAGTACCCACTATCTAAAACACCATAAGGACTAGCTATATGGTGTAACTCATCCATCATGCTATAAAACACAAAATGTACAACCACTACACCAAATGCATGTACATAACACCAGAATACATTGGTGACCATGTGGTATACTTAGCTTCCTGTGTGACCTGTGAATGTTACTATATAGGCAAAACTGTTTGAGTATTGAAACGCAGGATATATGAACATGTCCTGGCTATTAAAAACAAAGATAAGAACAATGCTCTAGCAAGACATGCGTTAACATGCAATGAATTCAAAAAGTTTGAATTTTTCATCTTAGACCACGTTGATAAGGGTATATTTGTAGGAGATGTAAATAATAGATTGGAACAGAAGGAAGCCCTTTGGCAATTAATTCTAGGGGCTGACCAACCACCAGGTCTTAATGAAGTCATCAATATAAAATGCTTTTTGTTATACAAATGATTTTTATACATATGTATTTATCAATTTGAACACACATTTATAATATAAATCATTTGGAGACTAAGCATATTTATATATACATTTTATTATATGTATTTTTGGACATGTTGTAGGTGAGGAACTAGTCAGTCATATCTAAAGAAGATTGTTTTTTCTTCCAATGTATTCTGGTGTTATGTACATGTATTTGGTGTAGTGGTTGTACATTTTGTGTTTTATAGCATGATGGATAGGTTACACCATATAGCTAGTCCTTATGGTGTTTTAGATAGTGGGTACTGGGTAGGCTGACAGTGGGCCTTTAGTTGTTTTAAGCAAGTGGAATTGCCTAATTAAATACACAAGGTATTGTGTACATATATTGCATTTATACATCTCCAATTTTTTATATACAGACATATATATATATTTTTTTAAACAGACATTTGACATATATATATATATATATATATATATATATATATATATATATATATATATTTTTTTTTAAATGAATGTTTTCATCTACAATTTTTATATATTTTCAGATATCAACCTAGTCATTGAGTATATGTATTTTTATGTCTAAATATGTTTTGTTATATAGATTAAGTTTATTAAGCAAAAGCTTTTTACAATATTTATATAGCAAGAGAATTTATGTATGGTACAGTTTTATACAAGATATATTTAGAGTGACAGCATGAACATTCATATATACATTGCAGGTTCTTCTATATGAAATTTATTTCTTAAGTTATGAAATGTGATACAATTCATTAGTTAATTGATTGAGTGAGAATGTTTTTGACATCATTTCCTGTACAATTTATTTTAAAAGGCAAGAGTTTGGGAGGGCTCTTGTCTTTTCTGAAGAAGTTCATGTGTTTAATAAAAGTGGATGAAAGCGCTAATTTTACATTTGCCTTTATTAGGGATTTTATTTTCTTATTGTCTTTCTCGGTTTAACTGTGTCTCTGTACAGGCTTAAAACTTGCAATTCTGGTGTGCACACTAATCTTGTTTGGCCCACTTCCACCTCCCACACCCATTTCTGTATTGTATTCCTAGTTCATTGCTCTCCATAAATTCCCCTTCCCTAATCTAGGCTGTTGTAGTAAAGGTAAACGCAGTATGTACTTTATATTCTTATCAGTAGGATAGTACTTTCCTCTGAACTCCTTCTTCTACCTTGCTTCCTTTCTCAAACCTTTTGATTTCTCAATACTTTATAAGATGTTCTCCTTTAACTTTACTTGTATACACTTCAGCCCAAGACTCCAGGACTTGCTGATTGTTTTTCTTCTCAACAATCTGCTTCCCATGGCTCAGCCTGCTCTGTTTGCCCTTGCTACGATTGGGCTCACTCTGCTCCCCTACCCTACCCCATTACCACATACTCCCTCTTTCATCACATTTATACTTCACTAAACTCCTCCCATAGAATTAATTATCCAATCAACATCCCACAGATCAAGTATTCACTTAACATTCCCATTCTATCAGTCTACCCTATCACTTACTTTTAACAACTACTCCTGAAGTTAGGGTTCACCATAACTTCTTCCTAAATAATCTCAAGTCCCTATTTTTCTGCTAGTATTACTGAACCATTTCAATTACCTTAAAGGTCACCATGCATATAATTGCTCTTATAACTTTACTAAGCATCCTGACCAAGCCACATCACTTACATGCCAAGCGCCTTCTTTTCACATATAAACTTTAACTCGATCCCTACCACAGCAAACCCATGCGATTAGTTTTTCTAATATAGCATCCTCCCTATTCAGCCTCACCAATACACAATTTGCAAAAATACAAACCCTACCCTACACCAGCAAAGAAAAGCTAACAATGCACATAGTACCTAAGAATACCACTAAATTCCCTCTCCTTATAGATCTTCTCCTAAAGCTATGCAAGTGTGGGGATACACATCCTAACCCAGGACCTGCTCAGCCACAAACATCCCTCCAATCTCCATTAACTAAAAACTTACTATTTATGAGATTAAACATATGAAGCATCTGCAACAAAACTACTGAATTAAATGCATGGCTTTCACAATACTCCCCTGATATAATAGCTGTAATGGAAACCGAGTTAAAACCTCATATCCTAGATACTGAAATCACTGCCCCAGTGTATGATATTTTACGAGCTGACAGAACACATAGAAAAGGTGGCAGCATAGCCTTAATCTACAGTAACCATTTAACTATAAAACACACCCCTAAATCTGTCCCATATTTTCAAAACACTGAACTAATCATAACAAACTTACAAATTAATAACTCCAAACAAGTAAACATTGCAGCTCTGTATAGTCATCCAGGCCAAAACATCCCTATATGGGAAGACTTTCTTTATTGGACAACCCAAATTCTAACCAATGAAACCATCATTCTAGGTGATACTAACATCAACTGGATAGATCTGATCTCTGACTCCCCTACAAATAGCATACCTCTACACGGTTACACACAAATTATCTCCAACCCCACATGAATGCAAAATAACCAATGCTGCTCAACCTTAGACTGGATCCTAGTTGCAGACCCCCATAAATATTCAGACATTGGTACCCTCCCTAACATCTTAAGTAATCATTCAGCAGCATATACCTATAGAGCTTCCAATCATGATTTGAAACCTCATACATACAAAACATCCAGAAATCTAGCTAACTTTGACCAACACACATTCAATAATATACTAAAATCCTTAAACTGAACCCCACAAAAAATATTACCTTTGGAAAAAACAGTTAGTCATTTTAATAAAGTCTTCTTAGACAGCCTCAACAGTCTAGCCCCCATCTGAATAAAAAGGACTAAGCTAAACCATGCCCCTTGGTTAACTAAAGCCACCAAACAAGTACTACTGTCCAGACACCAAGCCTGGAAAGACTGGCACAAAAAATAAAAATAAAGCTAATAAACTCAAATATAAACAGCTGCAGAACATAGCAAAAAAAGCAAAAAAAAACTAGAAAACTCAGACTAAAAGATCTCTCAAAAACTATTCAGCCAAGCAAATAACCCTAACAAATTTTGGAAATCCTTCTCCTCACTTCTTAATCCTGGAACCTCAGAAAATCCATCACCAGCCCAAGATAAAGAATCACACAAAATAGCTCAAATGTTTAACTCCCACTTTATCAACAGTATTCTAAACCTCTTAAATTGCTCTCCACCTAATACTCTCTCTAATCTCATAAACAACCTACACCATACAGATGTTACTCAGGCAAACCTCCATAAAAACATCCAGTCCTATAGGAATTTCAATAAACAACCCAACAGACTGTTCTGTCTATATGCTGTGCCCACTTCACTAGTGCATAAACTTCTTAAAAAAATTAAAACCTTGGCCAGTATCCACCAACAACCTTCCCCCAGAATATCTTAAACTTGCTGCTGACACAATAGCCTACCCTGTCAGCATCCTCATTAACAGAGCAATCTTAGAATCCAATATTCCCACACTCTAGAAAAAATTCATCATAACTCCATTACAAAATGGTGGCAACGCCAATGACATAACCAACCATCAACACATCTCTATCCTCTCCCCTCTAGCCAAACTATTGGAGAAATGTATTCATACCCAAATAATACAACATCTCTCTGAAAATAACCTCCCAACACCAACACAACATGGTTTTCATCTGACACATGGTACCACCACTGCTCTTCTGTCCTTCACAGACAGTGTGAACAAAGCCTGGGACTCTGGTCTGCTTACTTCAGTAATTCCAATAGACCTGTCTAAGGCTTTTGGCACAGCGTCATATCCCAAGTTACTATAGCAACTGTCAATAGTAGGATGCTCCCTATCCACCCTCAAATGGTTCTCTACCTACTGCTGATAGACAGCAGTGTGTCAAATAACAAGGAAGCCTGTCTGAATATCTAGTTAATGAAACAGGTATTTCTCAAGGGTCAATTCTCAGTCCTCTCTGTTTTAATATTTTCATAAATAATCTGCATACTGCCTCCCTTCAAAGTACAATCATCCAGTATGCAGATGACTCCACCATCATCTCCTCCTCCAATAATCTCCAAAACCTACTAAGTATAAATCAAAATGCCTTTACATCCATATGAAGCTGGTTAAATGAATAGCGACTTCCACTTAATCCCAAAGAAATCTAAAGCTATTGCTATAATCAGCTAAACCAATCTTACAAGACGTTAACATATTCACAAGACAACCCAAATAGTAACATATGCCAAACTATTAGGCATTACAACAGACAGCAAACTTACTTTTGATGAACACATACTTAGTACAATAAAAAACACATATTGAACTCAGCAGACTGTATAGACACAAATTTTACATAGATAAGATAAGCCCACCAAAAAGACATTTGTCAATAGCCTCCTGGTCCCATCCCTCTTATATGGGGCCCCTATATTCACCAACCTCCATCAGTCTCTTAAAAATAAACTGCAATCATGCTACCATAAAATTGCCAAATTTTCAACTGGCTTACCTTACTGATCACACCACTGTCAAGCTCTCAAAGAATTAAACTGGCTTGAATTCCAGCACTACCTCTATTCAACCCATCTAACTCTAGCTCATAAAATAATATACAGACCAGACAGCTGCCCTGCCCTGCAGCACATTCTACAACCATATTCCCCATCCCATAATCTGTGATCAACTAATAAACAACTTTTAACCACTAACAAACCTAACAAAAGAGCCAGTCAAAACCTCTACTCATATGCCACTGCTAATAAATGGAATGCCCTCCCCAGATACCACCCTCTTAGACTCATTTAAAGCATTCAAACTATCTCTGAAGAAATATTTCCTCAGCAATCAGAACTGTTCCTGTACCCAAAACCACAGACTACCATAAAGTATCATATACGTTTCTTTTCTTCCAATTCCCCCTGCTTCTTTCTTTTTCTCTCTTATCTCACCAACCTCATTAATAAATACTGTAGTTCCTGTCTTTCCCTTGAAGCCGCTATGCTAATAGAACTTCTTTTTATCCTCACCCGTTTTCTTTTCATATTTCCTACTTTCTAAGGTCCTCTTACTTTTTTTCTTATTCCTGTCTACTATTACAGTACTACCTCCCTCCACCTTCTCTCAAACTGTTTCTCATTTCAACTACTCCTATCTACACTATCAATTCAAATTTGCTCCTATCTATGGTATCAATTTCAAAACTTCTTTTGAACATACTTTGCTAAATCATATGTTATCTGGACAACTTTCCTAGTATATGTATTATATGTATATAGAAATTGCATAAACTGTTGATATATGTACTTGTATATAATAACTCTGTTATTTCTATCAACTTATTTTGTTAAAATTGTTTAATGTCTTAGCTATGTATATATGTTAGTAGTGGAGCTTTTCTCCCTGGTCCTCTACTGTGGGCTACTCACCCAGTGGACTTTCCCAGTCAACAAATGTCAATAAATAAATAAATAAACAAATAAATACCTCACCAGCAGTATGGTAAATGTTTCAAGAAATGAAAAAGGTGAAACAGCCCAGGAGAAATAAACAGGGAGAACTAAACTTGCCCCAGCCCTCAAAAAAGCAGAGTTGCCCTGAGAAAATGGCAAACTTATATGATGGTGTCGTAGGAGGAGAGGAGAGGGACCGGAAGACTCTACTTAGTTTAATTTTGGAGAAATTAACACACACACACACACACACACACACACACACACACACACACACACACACACACACACACACACACACACACACACACACACACAAAATACGTTGGATAGCTATGTGGTAAAAATGTGGACCAGATTATCTGAGATGGAAGCATCTGTCACTCAGCATTTGGATGAGATTACCATGCTGCAGAGAGATTTGAACCATGTGCACACATATGTCAAAGAGAATCAAGTTAAAATTCAGCAGCCTGAGCTGAAACATGTAGATCTCAAGGACCAGGCATGCAGAAAGAACCTGAGGTTTGTAGGAATACGTGAGAAAGCAAATGCAAGGATCATGGTGGCTTAAATGCATGGATTGCTGGTGGAATGGACTGGGTTAACAATGGAGGAACTAATAATTGAGCAAGCCCATTACTATCTCAAAAACTAGAAGATATAGTAAGGATTTCGTACAAGGAGGTGAAGAGAGGAATCTTGACAAGTTCAAATGCTGGAAAATTACTAATGTTAGACCTAGATTAAAAAGTAAAAGCAAAACATCTACTTTATGTGTTTAAAGTCCTACCTACTGAGGCTATATAGTTTAGTGAAAATAAAGATGGAGTCAGCAAGATGGGTTCAAATAGGAAATAAAGCAATTGAGCATATCAAGAATTCCACATCTAGTGCATTTTGGTATAAACAAAGGGTAATGCTCCCCCATATCGGAAGATGTGGCAGAAACCCTTTGTTAGATAATGGAAAAAGCAGGTGTGGGAGACTGGAAGGCTTATTTGGCACCTATTTTAGTGATACTGGAAGCCTGTAAGAGTGGACGCTTGTTGAGCGGCTGGTTAAATCCTCATTCAGAGGTGTTCTTTTAGACACTGTTGGAGGCATCAAATTTATTTGTCCCAGTGAAAGATTTAAAAAGCCTTTTGTGCAGAACAATGTGAATACTTGGTGTATAGGGGGCTTTGAGCCATTCACAGACAACTGAGGAGATACAAAGCAGAATCGAAACAGGATCACCCATGGGTGAGGTATCTTTTGGAGCTTCACAGCCAGGAATGCTCAACAAAGTTATCTAAACAAGTAAAATAGGGTAGTCAAAATAAGTTGGAGTGGGAAATAAATGGGAATCATTCCTGTTAATAAATGGCAGGATGGCAGGATATATACTTGATGATAAAGACTGCAATTTGCTCCTGAAATTTCCATATATTTGGTTGAAAGTGCTTGCAGAGATGTTGCCTGCAAAACCAAGTAACATTTGCAGTAAACAGATGGAGTTAAGGGCACATGGAGACAATTTTTGGGGATTGCCCCAAGTTAGAGGAATTCAGGATAGCTTTGCAGGAAATAATACATAACATATGGCCAAGTAAAGAACACATAACAAAGCTCACCTTTTTCCTCGGAATTATAGAAGGGTATAAATAGCAGCAGGCAGAGATGGTGTTACATGGAGTGATTTTACTGGTTGCTTAAAAAGGCTATAACACAAAGATGGAAGCAATTGAGCCCTCTGGGGTCTGTAGAATTATAGGGCATATTCAAATAAAGGTTGGGAGGAAAAGTATGCATAAGAAGAACCAGGAATTTGGTTTGAGAGAACAGGCAATTTGTAGATATGGATGAGATCATGTTGAGAAAGAAGTGAGGCCTGGAATCAGGTAGTATGACTTTAATGGTTACATGCAAGATGAAACTCAAATATACCTTAATGAATAAGTCATGAGGACAACTGTGGATAAAGTAGCTGAAACAGTATCATGGCAGTCATGAAGCAATCCATAATAAGTTCATTCAAAGATATTAGAGTGATAATTGTTTTTAATTTATATGTAAGTTGTTCTGTTAGTAAATGTGTTTGGCGTTATCTAGACACATACCTGGTTGGAGGAAATGTTTAGAATATGTATTTATTTATTTATTTATTTATGTATTTATGTATGTATGTGTTTATTTATTTATTTATTGGCATTTGTTTACTGGGATAGTTTGACTGGGCCCAAAAGACTCCTTTTCAGCAGAGGCCTGGGGAGAAAAGTTCCTCGGCAGTAATACAATAATACAAACTTGAAGTTCTAGTGCTAAGAGTCATCAGATACTGCAACAGATCCAGTACAAGGAGACGAGGGATAAATGATACAAAGTGTGTGTGAGGAACAAGACATAATTTACAAAACAGGAACAAAATAAAGTAGTGTTAGGGAACCTTATATTAAAAAAAATATAAAATTCAGAGACAACAGAGCTACAATTAAAGTGGGATGACAACAAACATAGAATAGTAAGGGAAATGTTTCAACATGGCTGCAGTCATAGGACTTAGAAATCTATGAGGAATATCATTATAGTATATGAAATAGTAGAAGACTGAGATGCAGTAGAATGTTAATAGCTTAGTTAGATGACTAACAAGTAGCTTGTTAAAGAGAAGTAGCAAATAAAAGAACGCAATTAAAGGTGTAGCGTGGAGGCAAACCCCTCAACCTCTTAGCACAAGAAATCGGGACAAAGCATAGATAATTGAGGAACAACAACCCAAAACAGAGACAATTTTTAGATACTGTTCTTATAAACTTAGAAAGTTGATAAAATAACAGGTTTTGTATTAGGATGACTTTTCTGAAGGGTATGAAGTCTGAAAGTCAAACATCTGATATTATTTTCTGACTTCAGTCCTTAATGATTTGAAAGAAAACCAAAAATGTTATGAGAAAGAGACCAAAAATATGAGACAAAAATCTGGACAGTTGGGAAGTTATGCACAGAGGCAATGGATACATTAAAGATGGTAGTAGGAGTCGAAGGTTGACGGTGGAAAAATGATGGGGAGTTGAGAAAGAAAATAGGGTAGAAGAGATAAGTTGGTCAGAGTAATATGAGGAAATAGGTCAAAACAGTAGGGGGTCAAAGGTGAGAAGAGGAGCACAGTGAGGTATGGGAGGATGTATAGGATGCTTCTTGAAGTAAGGTAAAAACAGTACAGGTACAAGGTAAGAAGAGGAGGAGAGTGAGGTATAGTAGGGTGTATAGGATATTCTTGTGGGAAAGTCATCATGAGAAGATTACAGATGAGTGAAAGCTGTGGAATGTATAATTACATATAAATATTAAGTGCGTGTGTGTGTGTGTGTGTGTGTGTGTGTGTGTGTGTGTGTGTGTGTGTGTGTGTGTGTGTGTAGGTAATTTTTGCATTCTTGCTATTAGGCTTGGATTAGCCAAGGGCTGAACAGAAGCAAGAACATGTAATCAACAAATGTTTTCGGTGAGATTTAAATGATTTTAGGTTATTACTTTGTTTCAGTGACACTGAAATAGAGTTCCATGCTTTTGAAAGACAGTTAAGAAAAACGTGAGTTACCTTGTCACCAGATCTAAGATCTCTGTTTGAAGAGAAGGGTTAGGTAACAGATTTTAGAGCAAGATAGATTTCTTGCTGATATACATGTTTGTGGGTTACTAACAGATGTGACATATTTAGATATTGTGGGACCTCTAAATGTTTAAGTTGTTTCAGAGAAAGACAGAGATGAGTTTTAATGATGGTTAGCTGCAAATTTAGCAATTTTCTTAAAGCGTTGTTCCACTTTATACAGTAGTGAAGTTTGATCCTTGCTGTGTCAGTAAAGTAGGATTTGACTCAGCAAAGGTGGCCACATTTTTGATAAATGTTGTTGATAAACATGCTTGAGGTGGAGATAAATGAAAATTAAAACAGAGCATAATAATGTGACAGTGCTAAAATATTGGTTAGATGTGTACTGTAATAAACATAATTGCAGAAGCTGACAGATGTTCAAGTGATGGAAGTTTGGTTACCACTTGGAAGTTCATAAAAGAATTAAGAAATAGCAATTGAATGCTGCACTGTACCAGTACTGATGTATGTGCCACATTACTTTGCTCACTAAATATACTGTCGTTTTGAATGTCAGTATTCAAGTCTGGAGAGAGTTATGTCCTTGAATATTACTACAACAGTGCAGTTTGCATTTCTGTTCTTACTGCATGCTTAATCCCCCGGGTTTACTAATCCTCTTTGCAGGACTAGCTTAGTCCTGCACAGAAGCGACCGTTTAGGAGCAGGATAGCAGCGCGCCATGCATATTAATGATGCGCGCTGCCCGAGCTCCTAGGTTTACATGGAGCATGTAAGAGTGCAGGGGGCGTGTCTGGGAGCAGAGCTCTCAGAATAAACACTCCCCCACAATGTAGAACAGCAGAAAGGGGAATGCAATGAGCGAGACCGCTCACAGGTGACTGCATATCCCCACCAACAGTCCCCCTTGTGTATAATAACAACATAATATAGAAATAAAATGAAGAAACTTTTTTTTTTAAACATCCAATTTACAGCTAACCATAGGTGTGCGGGTGTACCCATCGCTTAGCTACGGTTAAAGCAGCTTAAAAGGCTGAAGAGGATAACAAGGAAGATATATGCAAATGAAGCAGCAGAGCAATAGTGTAGTGGGTAGAGCATTTGCGTTACAAGCAGGTATTCCCGGTTCGAGTCCCACTACAGCACATACAATTTTACATGGCAAAGCATATCATGAACAATATTTTTGTTACATAACCACTAAATAACATATATCTATGAACTGGAGTACTGCAGTAAATGCACATGTGAGGTGTCAGTGTCATAATGAATAAGGCACTAGTAAGCAAGTCTAAGCACCAATAAGCAGTAGTAAGCATATTTAACCACTAATAAGTGAGTGTAACCCCGTTTGCATGGCGGTAAGCAATGCCTGCACTGGCTAAGCAATTCTCAAGCTAACTCTCTGTAAGCAGATGTAACGGCAGGTTAGCAGTGCTTACCATTGTGCAAACCCGCTTACAACTGCCCAAAAGTGCCTTAATCACTCTGTATCCAATGGCCCTTGTTCTGCCCATCAACAAAATAAACAGCCATACAGGTCTCGAACCCAGGACCATATACACCATAATCCCAGTAGTTATCTACCAAGCCATCACAGAAGTACAGAAGAATGAGGTAGTAGCAAACAAATCCTCACCATAGTATAACCAAACTGAACCTGTGAAAGGCATCAGTACACAGTCATATGTGCCATAACCCACTACATAACATAAATATGTGAACTGGAGTACAGCAGTAAGCCCAGAAGTGAGGTGTAATTGTAATAGATTGTTAAAATCCCCAATAAAACACAAGGACCCCACAGAGTGTACATACACATCAATCAGGGATACCAGGCATACATATAAGGTGTAATGAATAATAACACAATGCCAAAACGGCATTATAATGAAAGTCTAATGTAAGCAACACTAAGCATTGCACAGGCCAGCTTAGGAGGTGTGAGCAATGTGTAAACCAGCTAACTCATCATGCCCGGTGGTATACCCCTTTAAACAATGCCAACCTTAGGTAAGCAGGTTAGCCCATAGCTTAGCCTTTTCAAAAATGGCCAATCACGGAAAAGTGCAAGAAATCGGCCCTACTTAAACCCAAGAGGCGGAAATGCATCTCATAACTGGTTGTAGCTTCCCCTTGCAGGCACTATGGCAGTAAGGGGAGAAGGGGTGCACTTCCGGGTACAGCGCTGGTGCATCTGGAAGTCCAAGGTCATGGCAAGACTCCTAGTTAAAGACCATGCACAGAAGACTGCTGCAGGGCTAGTACCAGGGCTCCAAATATAAGGTAGAGGCCTGGGACCATCTTGCCCGTGACCTCACCAGTGCCACTGGCATACCCCAAACTGGTGAGCAAGTCAGACACCACTATGCCGACCTGAAGCGGCAGAAGGGGGACCTCTTTCAGGAGTGGCTCCAAGAGGCTAGAGCATCAGGGGATGTGCCAGATGTGTGTAAGTATCACCCCAGTATGTGTGTAATAATTGCCACCTCAGGTATATCATGGATAGGTATGGCTAAATATTCCTCTTATGTCTCCCACAGCTGCAACGGAGCAGGCCACGAACCAGGAGGCCCACATCAGCCATCCGGTGAGGTTGGGACACGAGGCAGGTCAGTAATACTCATGCTTTTACTTTCATAGGAAATAAAAATAAAAGTAGTAGTAAATTAATTGCTAGTATAAAACCTTTATCATTTAAGGCAAGTACTGCATACACTAGAGAATATGGCAGGAAGAGTCTCATATTGTTTGTATATCAATAAAAGTGTAATATCCTGACAAAACTGCTGGACTGCATGTGTATATTCTTGTATCATATGGTAATGTAGATTTGCAATCATGTAATAGTACTGTTGTATTAAGCACTGTTACCCACACCATGCACCATAAATTGAATGTGTAGGAATGCCTGCATATGACAGGTGTAATCCCCAGAGGCTATTTAGTACAACTGAGAGACACATAGACATTAAACAGGGAAAATGCAGACAACAAAAGCCGAATAGCACATGCAACTGAGATGTGAACTGTTGTTTATTTAGCACACTGCATACAGAATCATACCCCACAACTGTCCAGAATGTCTATTAAAGTGGCTCACATCTATTGCCTATCAAACTGTCCCCCTGGGAAATCAGTAGGATGATCCCAGACATATAGGCAGCAAACAGGAAATGCAACTGATTGACACACATCTATGACAACAAATCTGGCAAACTAGCAACTCCCCAATACCTTATGTGACTAAGAAACCACGTATGTCCCATTTACACTCCAACTTGTTAAGTTGTGGTCAGAGTGTGTACACTAACAGAGTGAAACAAAAGAGCTTTAAACATCTGAATTTTATTGTATTTTGTATAATATATTAGTTTTAATAATGTAAAATTCAATATTTTCTAAATTTTTTGTGTATATTTAAAGTATAAAGGTTTTTAGTGTTTTAGTGTCAATGTCTTTAAAATTGTGGGAGAATAATTGATTAATTAATTGTTTCATTGCATATAAAGGGTGTTGACCTGGAGCAATGTCATTTCTTCTGTTTCTTGTTCTGAGGGAGTCCCCGAGGTGTATAGTGGGGAAGAAAGCGCTTAGCAATAAAGAGACTGGCGTAACATACTCTTTGTGAGCATTTTGTTTCATGTGTTGGGCTTATGGTGCAGCTACTTGCTCATATTGGCACCTTTGACGTTTTATTAGTAGTTTTCTGGTGCCTTATCAAACCGATTTGTTGTTGTTATAGATACTAACACTGTGGCCAGAAATACAAGAATGATATGCATTTGCTCTGAATAATGAGGTATTACACATCACTGTCACCCACACTGTCCTACAACATATAACGGTCTAAGAAATCTGTATAAGGGTGTTGTTATACAAGGTCAGAATGCATAAGCACAGGGTATTTAATTTAATGTTTAAGTTGTAGCAGACACAGCCATGATCTGAATCCTGGGAGTGGAATTAGACTGCATACAGATTCATATCCCACAACTGTACACATGAGGCCAGAATGTCCAGTATATGTACCCATATCTGCTGCCTGTCCCCCTGGTAAGTCTGTGGGATGATCCCAGATATGTAGCTAGCAAACAGGGAATACAAGTGATTGTCAACCATCATGAGAACACACCTGTCACTGTAGCAACCCCTGAAACTGTTAGGAGAATAATATTTCAAGTATGTCCTATCTACACTCCCTTGTTGTCAAGCTGTGACCAGAGTGTGTACAGTAACAGAGTGAGATATATGTGCATAATACTAATGTGTAATCTGGAACTTTGTGTGGCAACAGTCACGTAGTGCTAACAAACATTGCCCCATAGGTACATTGGATACAAACACTGTGCTGAGAAATACAGACCAATATAACATGTACTAGTACTGTCTACCCTGGTATTGTAGGGGATTGTGAGTGTTGCAGTTTCACTGAATAATAAAGTATCAGTGGTAACTGTCACCCACACTGTGCTACATAATATAACTGTGTAGGAAAGTATGTATATGTGTGTCAGGTCACTAAAGGTGGAAGAGGGCAATATTCTAGATATGTCCAGGCAGATAAGCATGTGGTCAATACAAGGCCAGAGTCTGTGCAGAAAGAGTTGGCTAGCATAGTGCAAAACATCAACCCGGAATCCTGGCATATGTGTACAAACAGTCAGTGTTAACAACTATTCCCTCCACAGGTATACCAGGTAAGAGGTGTATACTACAGGTAAAACCGGTTCATGTGTAATGATGATGACAGCCATATCACTGTCCACAATAAGGCTATAGGCTAGTGTAGTCAGACTTGTAAGGTACAGATAACAGCACTGACTAGGAAAGTAATGTGGACTATAGGAATATACTACTTGTTAATTGACATCTTTCTCTCCCCCCCCCACCTTATCTCTAACAATAATCAGCATACCCACCCCAACTGGTATGTACTGACTCTGATAATGTCCAGTTGTTTGATAAATATTTTAATGGTTCCCATGCATGTGCCATATTGAATTATTCCAACATTGTTGGCATGGTGCAATCAACGTACCTGCATGCTGTTTTTATTACCACTGTGGTCCCATATATGCATGTGTTTTTTTTGCTATGCAACTGTTCCGTATCTGGTGTCTGGGTTAATGGGAATATCTATGCATGCTGTTATACCAAACCATGGAATGTGTTCACTATTACTAACCCATATATGATGATGAAATCTAAACACTATGGCATGCTTGGGAAGTCCGGTCCCAGCAGACCCACCTGTCCCACCTTAGCTGACCATGGCACCGGGCACCAGCATGTCTGGGGCCCAACCCCGAACCTCCTTGTCCATTGGTCCTGCAACACCTTTGGTGGAACTGCCTCAGGGGATGAGGCTCACCCCCCCCGGGAGTGGGCGCAAACAGGCACCTGTCACCCATTGCCAGGTCAGGATCATAGTGCGTAGAGCGATGAACGAGCAGTTCAGTGATCTTCTACGCCAGCTCAAGGGTCATGTGTCGTGATTAGAGAGTCAGTCTGGATCTGTGGCTCAGCCCCCAGCACAGCCACCTTCAGGGCTGTGAAGGGGCAGTGGTGACTGCCCATGGGTGGGGACCTCAGTCCCACTGTTACCACTAGGGGGCCTGTGAGCTTCTGATATCTCAACACCCCCTCCCCATCAAGGTGTTTAACCCCCACATGTGTCATATACACTGCCCCTGTATGAGTCTTGTGTGCCTCATCTTTTAACCTACCCAACCTACCTCCCCAAATATACCTCCCCAACATCCCACTCTCACCTGAAAAAAAAAAAAAAGGGCAATCTGTTCCCACAAAAAAATCTCGCCCCATACATAGCTGTCCATTTCACACACATGTCCACTGGACACATGTAATCCAGTCTAATTCAGTGTATATGCACAGCTGTTGCTGTAGAAGAAATGGGCAGCTATGGACCTTTCCTTCACCCTTCCTGCACATCCCTAGCTATTTTCCCTACTGTCTTTCCCTCTTTGTGCCCCTTTTTCACCACTTTCCTATCAACCCTTTTTTTCTTTTCTTTTAAAGAAATTTGCGCGGGGGTAAGCGGGAGTAAGCACTTTTAAGCAGCAGTAAGCGGGTCTAAGCCTGTTTGCACAGAGGGGGGTAAGCACTGCCTACACAGATTAAGCAATTTAGAAGCTAACTGAGTATAAGAAACTGTAACTGGAAGTTAGCAGTGCTTACCTCAGGGCAAACCCGCGCAAACCCGCTTACAACTGCTTTAAGGTGCCTTAATCACTCTGTATCCAATGGCCCATGTTCTGCCCAGCAACAAAATAAACAGCCTCTGCAAGACTTGAGCCCAGGACCTTGCACACCATAGACAAAGTGATTTACCACTAAGCCATGCCAGATATACATAAATCTGATGTTTTCAGGAACATATCATTCAGCCCAGTCATGCAACAGTACAGAGAATGTATACCAACATTTAGATGCATGCGTGTGTGTAAATATATTACTATCTAAACAGATACAACATATCTATATATGTAGATATATATATATATATATATATTTAGAAATATATACATATATATATAAATATATATGCACATATATACATGAAAATGCCTACATCGACACATATATATGTCTACACCTATATGTCTACATATACACAGCGAGTTACATATATGTATGCAGATATATATCTATGTAGGTATATATGGACATAGTAATATATATGTAAGCAGATATATATCTATATAGGTATATATGGCCATACATCTGTAGATAGCAATAGTAGATTAACAAAAACATATATGTCCACATGCACCGTTAATGGGGTTTAGAGGCCCCAAACAATACACGTCTTGTACGAATAGGCATGCCTCCCCCCACAGCCAAACACATCTGCCCTGCAATTCACTACCAAGTGTTGCAGATCCCATAACCAGGACCTGACACGACATGGGCACAATATGTTAACAGTACTATATCCCTCCTGTATGATGTCAGGCTGGTATCGGTAACATATGCAGTACAGTCTGCCTCCCATAGGAAATATAAAATGTGGAAGTTATCGACATCCCCAGGAGACATATACACAGACACATATATGCAGATACAGATATACACATATATATATATATATATATATATATATATATATATATATATATATATATTTTTTTTTATATATATATATATATATATTTTATATAGATCTATATATATATATATATATATATAGAGAGAGAGAGAGATAAATATAAGAGTCTACTTCATTTGCCCTAACTTCCAATTGACTGACACCCATTTGACTGAGATCAAATGACTGAAATTTCATTTGACTGACACTTCATTTGACTGACACTTCAACTGACAAGTATTATTGGCAGTCTCAAGAGCACTGTAAGGCAAGTAAATGGAATATGTCCCCTTCCCCACTGTAGTGCGACCCTGGAGTTAGATTATATAGTTAGGGGGTGTGTGTTTTACTAAGCAATATTAAAGCAAAACCACATAATATAATATGAAATTAAGTGGGTATACATGTGACTACACATACACATGCAGAGATATGTACAGTAAGATACATATGTAGAAGGTGCACACAATATGGAACAGCCACTATGCCTACAGTTAACATCTGAACAACTGGACACTGTAAGGGCCACCCATACAAATGACAATCATTGCCTGCAACATATACCCACAGAGAGGTCATAGGAAAAAACACCACACACAGGTTTGCAGAAATGGAAAACCTTTATTTGTGTACTATTACAGTACTATATGCCATGTCATATAGCTGTTCAGACACTGACATCCATATAAACAGAGTAATGCAACTGTGAAACAGTTATACTAATAAAGTAGTGTGGAGAGGTTCACAATTGTTGCTGTTCAGGCCAAGCCCTTCAAATTGTACAATAGTAAAGACAGACTAGGCCACAGGATACCAAACAATCAACAGGAAGTAATGCAGGTGTATAGTTCAGCAGCCTTATCTACACTCTGTACAAAACACTAGGTGGTAAAGACTTCAGCTGACCAAATGGGACGTAACTGTTACATAACAAGGCATAACTGACACCATCACAAGCACATTGACAAACAGAACAGTCTGTATGGCAGGGTGGCAGTAGACCTGCATTAACCCAATTTATGTAAGTAATGTAAATAAAGGTGAAGTATACGGTACTGTACATCCAGATACCTTAAGGCAGCTAACCCCTGATACTCCCACATTTTGTAACAGCCTAGGTCATTTATGGTGTTCCCCCCCCTAGAGTCAATAATACAGGGCCATATACCACTGTTACATACAAAGGCCTCTGGAATGCATAAGAGCACACATGTATTGTGTAGGTGATGCCCACACATATATGGCCCCAGCCCTACTGTATGTGTGGGGGATACAACAGCAGTGGACCGATGGCAGCAATGACAGTGTGATATACTCACAGCCCACTACAGAACAACCCCTGACAGCATATCATATGTACAAAGCTTGGTATGTAGGTGGAGGACAGAGGCTGGAACACAGGCCCATGTGTGGAAAACTGGTGCCATACACTAAGCAAGTTGCTGGTGTTACAGGATAGTCTGTAACATACCCTTAGTCAGGGAACTGAGGTTAGAAACATAAATGGATGTAGCCATGTACTGATAGCACTCAGCACACACACTGCCAATGAAATATCTGACACAGGACCTGTGTGGTTGACAGACAAAACATGATAGGCACACCTTTGACCACCAAGAGGATAGGCCCACATTTGAGAGCTATGCAGATAGACTGCATTCCAAGGTAAACTAGTATGTACACACACACCCTGTAACACCAGTACTATGCAAAGCATAACACAACTCTACTCATACTCTGTCTGTAGTTAGTTCTGGAACCTCCTACAAACATGTAGCTGACCTGAATGTGCCAGTTCTCCTGTAAGAGGTATTGCTATCTGCTGTCTGTAACACTGATGCCCACACACAGGAAGGATGTCCATCACACAGGAAAGGTAAAGGGATCATGCCCACATGATGTAGGGATTTATAGTAGGTGGTTGCCATGACAGTGATAATTGGAAGTACTACACAGCAAGCTGCATGCAGTTAGCAAGTGTAGGACACTGATTGGTGCAGAGGTCATCACCTGATCACATGCATCACCTACTAAAGCCAGGCTGCAGTCTACTCAAAGCAGCTCAATCCATTCACTGGAGAGAGAGGGAGAGAGAGAGAGAGAGAGAGAGAAAGCAAAAGCAAAAAAGAAAAAGAAAAACTAAAGCTCATCAAACTAACAGCTGAAGACACAGGCACTTAGCCACCTGCCATTCATAAAGACATCATTGCCCCAATAGGTATGTGAAGTATATGTACATGTATTAGAATGTAGTACCTGGTCCATCATAATGGGATAGATGATGTGAAATGAGTTATATGTGCCACCAGGTGTTGTTGTGATGATGTTCAACTGAACAACTGCTATGGACAATAGTGTCTGTCCCTGTGGGTAGTGAGCCATAGCTGTTAATTGTGCATGTCAGCACTGACAGACAAGATGTAAGCCATCATAGTGTGTGTTGTGTAATGGGAAGTATGTATATTATGTGGCCAATAGCTGGTGGTGGAAGTAATGCCATTATGATGGACATGTGGAAGCCACGGCCCACCACTGGCAGGATACTCAGGTGAATCTGTAATGTAGCATGCCAGAATGCCATAGGTGTATAATAGGGTTACCTGCAATCAGGTCCCACATATACCCACTGATGTCAGGCCATGTCCATATGTGGCACCTGTCTGTGTTGTAGCAAGGCAAAACAGTGCAGCTGTACAGGAAGGTGTTGTGAGATTGTGGAGCTGATATCTGAATGTACCCCACATATAGGTATGCATATGTGTACATATGTCACATATATAATATATAAGGATATATATGTATATCAGCATGTATGTCCAGAAATATACATATACCCATGTGTAGACATATATATATATGTGCACATATATATGACATCACATATATCTACATATATATAGATATATACCTATATGCACATGTCTACATATGTACAAACATGTACACAAACATATATGTATGTAAAGACATGTCCCCTCTATCACTACCACAGTGATGTGTGCCATGTGCGAGGCAGCAGCACACATAGCAATACACACCGATATCTACAGCTGGCAGCGTGTGCACCATGGATGGGTATGTCATATGTTAGACCCTTCTTGGCACCACATTGCCCCTGTCTATAAAGTATGCAATCGGAATATGGGGAAGTATGGCAGGTACACATGTGGAGGTGGTCAGGATTGGTAGATATAGAGGACAGTCTAGAGGGGTGGTATGTGAGACATGTGGTGGGTAAACACCGTAAATGGTGTGTGTGGTCTGTGATGTGGACGCCCCATGGTCCCCAATATGGGCACAATGGGAACAAGCCTCCCACCCACTGCCACTCACAACAGCAGTCCATGTCCTGAAGGTGCCTGGTCTGGAGCCTGAGCAGGAGGAGCATGTTGGCCATGTGAATGTGTACTGGGTGCCACAGACTAATGTAGCACACCCCTCAGGTGTCTGTGGAGCCTGGTATGGAATGGACCCTAGACCTGAGCTCATGAGACAGGAACATGTCTGTCGGTGCCCTGAGGGTGGGGGGGCCAACATCCTCTGGGTGGTTCCACCTGATGGTATTGCTGTAACAGTACACGAGGAGGCCCCAGGTTGGGACACACATGTGATGTGGCCACGTATCATGGGAAGATGGGTGTGGCAAGGTGGATCAGCTGGCCAATAGAACATATACATGTTATTGTGTCACTGTTATAGAACATTTGTTGGTAGTAATAGTCTACACAATCCCGGTACATGTCCAACAGCATGCATAGATACCCCCAATAACACAGACTGTCAGATGTGGAGCAATCTCAGAGCAGCCATACTACTGGCATATATGTAACCATAGTGGCCCTGACAATGGCATGCAGGTGAATAGTCTGCAACAGGCCAGCAATGATAGTGTCCACACAGGGGACAAGGCTGCAATCACATAACAGAAGGTGTGGTACAATACAAAATCTGTTCAAATGGTAATTAAGCTGTAGGCATACCTAATGAGTTGTGTGTACAGTCTGTTGAAGCTGATATGGTGGTGGGGGGGTGACAGACATGTGTATTACGAACTGTGGTAACCTTGCCGTATGAGTTGCTCAGACCTGTTTCCATCTTTATGTCTTTCAACCAAGATGGCACATGCACGGTTACCCACCTTTTCCAATGCTGAGAATCACGTGGTGACAGCACATATAATCCAGCACTATCGGATGCTGTTTGGCAGGCATGCACCTGAGCAGCAGGAGTGGGCTGCCCTGTGGAACGACCTAGTCAACAGGGTCAATGAGCTCGGACTGCAAAACTGCAGTTATGAGTAGGTCCGGCATCATTGTACTGACCTGCTTTGCAATGCCCATCAGCATGCTGCAGTCCAGGGGGATCACCTTGCCACAGGGGGCCATGCCATCCATCCCCCCCAACACTTGTGGAGGAGCTCCTGGCCATCCTCGTGGCACCTGCCCATCCAGACCACCAACAACCACTGGACCCCTTTGTGGAGGTGGGTGTCATCCTGGCTGAGGAGCATGCAGTTAAGGACACAGGGCACATCAGTAGACCACTGTTGTGTAAACATCCACATTGGTACAGGTAGCTCATGCATATCTTACATGTCATAGATATATTGTGTTGCTGCATTGTAGTGATAAACAGATGTCCAAATGTGGTAGTATTGTGGGAATTTGCTGTTGATGTATGGTAGTACTGCACCCAGCCTGTAGCAGTGTCACAGGTGTGGCCACTGACATTGCAGCTCTCACCCCCTTATGTAGTTCCCTCCCAGATAACAACAAGGTAGCAGCCTGTAGCTGGTGAGTATGTTTTATGTAGATGCATGCCAACACACCGGACATGTAATGGTGATGGTATATTCCATGCACACTTTTAACATGCCTACCCTGAATGCATGCTGTACATGTTCATGTATTCTTGCTGTGAAATGCACGGTCTCACAGGGGCGACCATGATGGGGTATTGGAAAGGTATGTCACACACCGGCATGATAACTAACATCCTGTCATTGCGGAATGTGTCCATGGGGAGTAACATACTGTTGGTAGACATGGCCTACAGTAGTGACATGTTCTGAACAACAACCATATACAGTGCAACACTAGTGTATATACCTGTAGGACAATGCCAACTGCTGCAGAGATACACTATGGCATAAGACAATACAGTAGTCCACATTATCAGCTGGGTCTAGGCTGCAACATGTGGTGTTCAGTGTATGGGACACTGCAAAGTGACACAAATGTGTAGGGCTTACCTGTCATGCATCTGCATAAAAGGTGAGGTGGGGGGGCTCAGCATGACACACCAGTGCACTGTAGCAGGGATTCTAAGGATGGTAGGAATGGCTCTATCTGCACATAGGCAGGTTCAGGACCTGTGACAGCCATAACCCTACCCATACAGTAATAGTGATGGCATTGTGTGAACACCATGGGATGTGCACATGAGTAGACCTTGCAGTCATGCAGAATGGGGGACATGTGTAGGGCAGACTGAACATACACTGGCAAATGCAGATGGCCCACGTTGGTATACCCCTGCCATGATCAGTGACTGCTGTAGTGCACACAAGAGGTGTGATAAACCGTCATTATAAGGGTGTGCACGCATAACACAATCTGTAGACACTGCATGTGACAGTACAGGACACATGCCACATACCGGCTTGTGTACTGCTAAGATATGCAGTGATGTGGTCCCATGGCAGATCAAGGATGTGTGTATAAAATCAATAAAGGTGTGTACAACCCCCATAGCCACAGTATGCTCTGATGGTTGTCAGTGTAAGAGTATTGCAGTGGTCATACATGGTCTGTTGATGTTGACAGCTGTAAATCAGGCATTCACCATTGACAACAGTCCACATATCATCCCAGGTATGTGTTGCTGAAAAACATAGGGGGCTGTGAGAAGTAAAGCTGACATAACTGACACAGTACTACACATTCCGCAATGGGTTGTACCTCTGTGAGTTGTGGTGCACAGTACATGGTAGGGTGCAGAACAGGTGCAAAGAAAATGAAAGGGTTTTAAAAAAAGTGGGGCCAAAACCAAAAATTCCCTTTCCCCCAAAATAAGGAAAAAAATAAACCAAAAAACCAACTGAACCTGTGAAAGGCATCAGCACACAGTCATATGTGCCATAACCCACTACATAACATAAATATGTGAACTGGAGTACAGCAGTAAGCCCAGAAGTGAGGTGTAATTGTAATAGATTGTTAAAATCCCCAATAAAACACAAGGACCCCACAGAGTGTACATACACATCAATCAGGGATACCAGGCATACATATAAGGTGTAATGAATAATAACACAATGCCAAAACGGCATTATAATGAAAGTCTAATGTAAGCAACACTAAGCATTGCACAGGCCAGCTTAGGAGGTGTGAGCAATGTGTAAACCAGCTAACTCATCGTGCCCGGTGGTATACCTCTTTAAACAATGCCAACCTTAGGTAAGCAGGTTAGCCCATAGCTTAGCCTTTTCAAAAATGGCCAATCACGGAAAAGTGCAATAAATCGGCCCTACTTAAACCCAAGAGGCGGGAATGCATCTCATAACTGGTTGTAGCTTCCCCTTGCAGGCACTATGGCAGTAAGGGGAGAAGGAGTGCACTTCCGGGTACAGCGCTGGTGCATCCGGAAGTCCAAGGTCATGGCAAGACTCCTAGTTAAAGACCATGCACAGAAGACTCCTGCAGGGCTAGTACCAGGCTCCAAATATAAGGTAGAGGCCTGGGGACCATCTTGCGGACCTCACCAGTGCCACTGGCATACCCCAAACTGGTGAGCAAGTCAGACACCACTATGCCGACCTGAAGCGGCAGAAGGGGGACCTCTTGGAGGAGTGGCTCCAAGAGGCTAGAGCATCAGGGGATGTGCCAGATGTGTGTAAGTATCACCCCAGTATGTGTGTAATAATTGCCACCTCAGGTATATCATGGATAGGTATGGCTAAATATTCCTCTTATGTCTCCCACAGCTGCAACGGAGCAGGCCACGAACCAGGAGGCCCACATCAGCCATCCGGGTGAGGTTGGGACACGAGGCAGGTCAGTAATACTCATGCTTTTACTTTCATAGGAAATAAAATAAAAGTAGTAGTAAATTAATTGCTAGTATAAAACCTTTATCATTTAAGGCAAGTACTGCATACACTCAGAGAATATGGCAGGAAGAGTCTCATATTGTTTGTATATCAATAAAAGTGTAATATCCTGACAAAACTGCTGGACTGCATGTGTATATTCTTGTATCATATGGTAATGTAGATTTGCAATCATGTAATAGTACTGTTGTATTAAGCACTGTTACCCACACCATGCACCATAAATTGAATGTAGGAATGCCTGCATATGACAGGTGTAATCCCCAGAGGCTATTTAGTACAACTGAGAGACACATAGACATTAAACAGGGAAAATGCAGACAACAAAAGCCGAATAGCACATGCAACTGAGACGTGAACTGTTGTTTATTTAGCACACTGCATACAGAATCATACCCCACAACTGTCCAGAATGTCTATTAAAGTGGCTCATATCTATTGCCTATCAAACTGTCCCCCTGGGAAATCAGTAGGATGATCCCAGACATATAGGCAGCAAACAGGAAATGCAACTGATTGACACACATCTATGACAACAAATCTGGCAAACTAGCAACTCCCCAATACCTTATGTGACTAAGAAACCACGTATGTCCCATTTACACTCCAACTTGTTAAGCTGTGGTCAGAGTGTGTACACTAACAGAGTGAAACAAAAGAGCTTTAAACATCTGAATTTTATTGTATTTTGTATAATATATTAGTTTTAATAATGTAAAATTCAATATTTTCTAAATTTTTTGTGTATATTTAAAGTATAAAGGTTTTTAGTGTTTTAGTGTCAATGTCTTTAAAATTGTGGGAGAATAATTGATTAATTAATTGTTTCATTGCATATAAAGGGTGTTGACCTGGAGCAATGTCATTTCTTCTGTTTCTTGTTCTGAGGAGTCCCGAGGTGTATAGTGGGAAGAAAGCTTAGCAATAAAGAGACTGGCGTAACATACTTTGTGAGCATTTGTTTCATGTATTGGTCTTATAGTGCAGCTACTTGCTCATATTGGCACCTTCAAAGTTTTATTGGTCATTTTTTGGTGCCTTATCAAACCGATTTGTTGTTGTTATAAATACTAACACTGTGGCCAGAAATACAAGAATGATATGCAGTTGCTCTGAATAATGAGGTATTACACATCACTGTCACCCACACTGTCCTACAACATATAACGGTCTAAGAAATCTGTATAAGGGTGTTGTTATACAAGGTCAGAATGCATAAGCACAGGGGATTAATAAGCCAGAAAGCATATTAGAGATATACAGCAATATCAATATAGCAGACACAACTGTGATGGACAATGTTTAAGTTGTAGCAGACACAGCCATGATCTGAATCCTGGGAGTGGAATTAGACTGCATACAGATTCATATCCCACAACTGTACACATGAGGCCAGAATGTCCAGTATATGTACCCATATCTGCTGCCTGTCCCCCTGGTAAGTCTGTGGGATGATCCCAGATATGTAGCTAGCAAACAGGGAATACAAGTGATTGTCAACCATCATGAGAACACACCTGTCACTGTAGCAACCCCTGAAACTGTTAGGAGAATAATATTTCAAGTATGTCCTATCTACACTCCCTTGTTGTCAAGCTGTGACCAGAGTGTGTATAGTAACAGAGTGAGATATATGTGCATAATACTAATGTGTAATCTGGAACTTTGTGTGGCAACAGTCACGTAGTGCTAACAAACATTGCCCCATAGGTACATTGGATACAAACACTGTGCTGAGAAATACAGACCAATATAACCTGTACTAGTACTGTCTACCCTGGTATTGTAGGGGATTGTGAGTGTTGCAGTTTCACTGAATAATAAAGTATCAGTGGTAACTGTCACCCACACTGTGCTACATAATATAACTGTGTAGGAAAGTATGTATATGTGTGTCAGGTCACTAAAGGTGGAAGAGGGCAATATTCTAGATATGTCCAGGCAGATAAGCATGTGGTCAATACAAGGCCAGAGTCTGTGCAGAAAGAGTTGGCTAGCATAGTGCAAAACATCAACCCGAATCCTGGAATATGTGTACAAACAGTCAGTGTTAACAACTATTCCCTCCACAGGTATACCAGGTAAGAGGTGTATACTACAGGTAAAACCGGTTCATGTGTAATGATGACGACAGCCATATCACTGTCTACAATAAGGCTATAGGCTAGTGTAGTCAGACTTGTAAGGTACAGATAACAGCACTGACTAGGAAAGTAATGTGGACTATAGGAATATACTACTTGTTAATTGACATCTTTCTCTCCCCCCCCCACCTTATCTCTAACAATAATCAGCATACCCACCCCAACTGGTATGTACTGACTCTGATAATGTCCAGTTGTTTGATAAATATTTTAATGGTTCCCATGCATGTGCCATATTGAATTATTCCAACATTGTTGGCATGGTGCAATCAACGTACCTGCATGCTGTTTTATTACCACTGTGGTCCCATATATGCATGTGTTTTTTTTGCTATGCAACTGTTCCGTATCTGGTGTCTGGGTTAATGGGAATATCTATGCATGCTGTTTTACCTAACCATGGAATGTGTTCACTATTACTAACCCATATATGATGATGAAATCTAAACACTATGGCATGCTTGGGAAGTCCGGTCCCAGCAGACCCACCTGTCCCACCTTAGCTGACCATGGCACCGGGCACCAGCATGTCTGGGGCCCAACCCCGAACCTCCTTGTCCATTGGTCCTGCAACACCTTTGGTGGAACTGCCTCAGGGGATGAGGCTCACCCCCCCCGGGAGTGGGCGCAAACAGGCACCTGTCACCCATTGCCAGGTCAGGATCATAGTGCGTAGAGCGATGAACGAGCAGTTCAGTGATCTTCTACGCCAGCTCAAGGGTCATGTGTCGTGATTAGAGAGTCAGCCTGGATCTGTGGCTCAGCCCCCAGCACAGCCACCTTCAGGGCTGTGAAGGGGCAGTGGTGACTGCCCATGGGTGGGGACCTCAGTCCCACTGTTACCACTAGGGGGCCTGTGAGCTTCTGATATCCCAACACCCCCTCCCCATCAAGGTGTTTAACCCCCACATGTGTCATATACACTGCCCCTGTATGAGTCTTGTGTGCCTCATCTTTTAACCTACCCAACCTACCTCCCCAAATATACCTATTACCCCTCCCCAACATCCCACTCTCACCTGAAAAAAAAGGGCAATCTGTTCCCACAAAAAAATCTCGCCCCATACATAGCTGTCCATTTCACACACATGTCCACTGGACACATGTAATCCAGTCTAATTCAGTGTATATGCACAGCTGTTGCTGTAGAAGAAATGGGCAGCTATGGACCTTTCCTTCACCCTTCCTGCACATCCCTAGCTATTTTCCCTACTGTCTTTCCCTCTTTGTGCCCCTTTTTCACCACTTTCCTATCAACCCTTTTTCTTTTCTTTTAAAGAAATTTGCGCGGGGGTAAGCGGGAGTAAGCACTTTTAAGCAGCAGTAAGCGGGTCTAAGCCTGTTTGCACGGGGGTAAGCACTGCCTACACAGATTAAGCAATTTAGAAGCTAACTGAGTATATGAAACTGTAACTGGAAATTAGCAGTGCTTACCTCAGGGCAAACCAAGAAACCCGCTACAACTGCTTTAAGGTGCCTTAATCACTCTGTATCCAATGGCCCATGTTCTGCCCAGCAACAAAATAAACAGCCTCTGCAAGACTTGAGCCCAGGACCTTGCACACTATAGATAAAGGGATTTACCACTAAGCCATGCCAGATATACATAAATCTGATGTTTTCAGAAACATATCATCCAGCCCAGTCATGCAACATTACAGAGAATGTATACCAACATTTAGATGCTTGTGTGTGTAAATATATTAGTATCTAAAGAGATGCAACATATCTATATATGTAGATATATATATATATATATATATTTAGAAATATATACATATATATATAAATATATATGCACATATATACATGAAAATGCCTACATCGACACATATATATGTCTACACCTATATGTCTACATATACACAGCGAGTTACATATATGTACGCAGATATATATCTATGTAGGTATGTATGGACATAGTAATATATATGTAAGCAGATATATATCTATATAGGTATATATGGCCATACATCTGTAGATAGCAATAGTAGATTAACAAAAACATATATGTCCACATGCACCGTTAATGGGGTTTAGAGGCCCCAAACAATACACGCCTTGTACCTAATAGGCATGCCTCCCCCCACAGCCAAACACATCTGCCCTGCAATTCACTACCAAGTGTTGCAGATCCCATAACCAGGACCTGACACGACATGGGCACAATATGTTAACAGTACTATATCCCTCCTGTATGATGTCAGGCTGGTATCGGTAACATATGCAGTACAGTCTGCCTCCCATAGGAAATATAAAATGTGGAAGTTATCGACATCCCCAGGAGGCATATACACAGACACATATATGCAGATACAGATATATATATAAGGGTCTACTTCATTTGCCCTAACTTCCAATTGACTGACACCCATTTGACTGAGATCAAATGACTGAAATTTCATTTGACTGACACTTCATTTGACTGACACTTCAACTGACAAGTATTATTGGCAGTCTCTAGAGCACTGTAAGGCAAGTAAATGGAATATGTCCCCTTCCCCACTGTAGTGCAACCCTGGAGTTAGATTATATAGTTAGGGGGTGTGTGTTTTACTAAGCAATATTAAAGCAAAACCACATAATATAATATGAAATTAAGTGGGTATACATGTGACTACACATACACATGCAGAGATATGTACAGTAAGATACATATGTAGAAGGTGCACACAATATGGAACAGCCACTATGCCTACAGTTAACACCCAAACAACTGGACACTGTAAGGGCCACCCATACAAATGACAATCATTGCCTGCAACATATACCCACAGAGAGGTCATAGGAAAAAACACCACACACAGGTTTGCAGAAATGGAAAACCTTTATTTGTGTACTATTACAGTACTATATGCCATGTCATATAGCTGTTCAGACACTGACATCCATATAAACAGAGTAATGCAACTGTGAAACAGTTATACTAATAAAGTAGTGTGGAGAGGTTCACAATTGTTGCTGTTCAGGCCAAGCCCTTCAAATTGTACAATAGTAAAGACAGACTAGGCCACAGGATACCAAACAATCAACAGGAAGTAATGCAGGTGTATAGTTCAGCAGCCTTATCTACACTCTGTACAAAACACTAGGTGGTAAAGACTTCAGCTGACCAAATGGGACGTAACTGTTACATAACAAGGCATAACTGACACCATCACAAGCACACTGACAAACAGAACAGTCTGTATGGCAGGGTGGCAGTAGGCCTGCATTAACCCAATTTATGTAAGTAATGTAAATAAAGGTGAAGTATACGGTACTGTACATCCAGATACCTTAAGGCAGCTAACCCCTGATACTCCCACATTTTGTAACAGCCTAGGTCATTTATGGTGTTCCCCCCCTAGAGTCAATAATACAGGGCCATATACCACTGTTACATACAAAGGCCTCTGGAATGCATAAGAGCACACATGTATTGTGTAGGTGATGCCCACACATATATGGCCCCAGCCCTACTGTATGTGTGGGGGATACAACAGAAGTGGACTGATGGCAGCAATGACAGTGTGATATACTCACAGCCCACTACAGAACAACCCCTGACAGCATATCATATGTACAAAGCTTGGTATGTAGGTGGAGGACAGAGGCTGGAACACAGGCCCATGTGTGGAAAACTGTTGCCATACACTAAGCAAGTTGCTGGTGTTACAGGATAGTCTGTAACATACCCTTAGTCAGGGAACTGAGGTTAGAAACATAAATGGATGTAGCCATGTACTGATAGCACTCAGCACACACACTGCCAATGAAATATCTGACACAGGACCTGTGTGGTTGACAGACAAAACATGATAGGCACACCTTTGACCACCAAGAGGATAGGCCCACATTTGAGAGCTATGCAGATAGACTGCATTCCAAGGTAAACTAGTATGTACACACACACCCTGTAACACCAGTACTATGCAAAGCATAACACAACTCTACTCATACTCTGTCTGTAGTTCTGGAACCTCCTACAAACATGTAGCTGGCCTGAATGTGCCAGTTCTCCTGTAAGAGGTATTGCTATCTGCTGTCTGTAACACTGATGCCCACACACAGGAAGGATGTCCATCACACAGGAAAGGTAAAGGGATCACGCCCACATGATGTAGGGATTTATAGTAGGTGGTTGCCATGACAGTGATAATTGGAAGTACTACACAGCAAGCTGCATGCAGTTAGCAAGTGTAGGACACTGATTGGTGCAGAGGTCATCACCTGATCACGTGCATCACCTACTAAAGCCAGGCTGCAGTCTACTCAAAGCAGCTCAATCCATTCACTGGAGAGAGAGGGAGAGAGAAAGAGACAGAGAGAGAGAGAGAGAGAAAGCAAAAGCGAAAGCAGAAAAAAAAAAACTAAAGCTCATCAAACTAACAGCTGAAGACACAGGCACTTAGCCACCTGCCATTCATAAAGACATCATTGCCACAACAGGTATGTGAAGTATATGTACATGTATTAGAATGTAGTACCTGGTCCATCATAATGGGATAGATGATGTGAAATGAGTTATATGTGCCACCAGGTGTTGTTGTGATGATGTTCAACTGAACAACTGCTATGGACAATAGTGTCTGTCCCTGTGGGTAGTGGGCCATAGCTGTTAATTGTGCATGTCAGCACTGACAGACAAGATGTAAGCCATCATAGTGTGTGTTGTGTAATGGGAAGTATGTATATTATGTGGCCAATAGCTGGTGGTGGAAGTAATGCCATTATGATGGACATGTGGGAGCCACGGCCCACCACTGGCAGGATACTCAGGTGAATCTGTAATGTAGCATGCCAGAATGCCATAGGTGTATAATAGGGTTACCTGCAATCAGGTCCCACATATACCCACTGATGTCAGGCCATGTCCATATGTGGCACCTGTCTGTGTTGTAGCAAGGCAAAACAGTGCAGCTGTACAGGAAGGTGTTGTGAGATTGTGGAGCTGATATCTGAATGTACCCCACATATAGGTATGCATATGTGTACATATGTCACATATATAATATATAAGGATATATATGTATATCAGCATGTATGTCCAGAAATATACATATACCCATGTGTAGACATATATATATATATATATATATATATGTGCACATATATATGACATCACATATATCTACATATATATAGATATATACCTATATGCACATGTCTACATATGTACAAACATGTACACAAACATATATGTATGTAAAGACATGTCCCCTCTATCACTACCACAGTGATGTGTGCCATGTGCGAGGCAGCAGCACACATAGCAATACACACCGATATCTACAGCTGGCAGCGTGTGAACCATGGATGGGTATGTCATATGTTAGACCCTTCTTGGCACCACATTGCCCCTGTCTATAAAGTATGCAATCGGAATATGGGGAAGTATGGCAGGTACACATGTGGAGGTGGTCAGGATTGGTAGATATAGAGGACAGTCTAGAGGGGTGGTATGTGAGACATGTGGTGGGTAAACACCGTAAATGGTGTGTGTGGTCTGTGATGTGGACGCCCCATGGTCCCCAATATGGGCACAATGGGAACAAGCCTCCCACCCACTGCCACTCACAACAGCAGTCCATGTCCTGAAGGTGCCTGGTCTGGAGCCTGAGCAGGAGGAGCATGTTGGCCGTGTGAATGTGTACTGGGTGCCACAGACTAATGTAGCACACCCCTCAGGTGTCTGTGGAGCCTGGTATGGAATGGACCCTAGACCTGAGATCATGAGACAGGAACATGTCTGTCGGTGCCCTGAGGGTGGGGGGCCAACATCCTCTGGGTGGTTCCACCTGATGGTATTGCTGTAACAGTACACGAGGAGGCCCCAGGTTGGGACACACATGTGATGTGGCCATGTATCATGGGAAGATGGGTGTGGCAAGGTGGATCAGCTGGCCAATAGAACATATACATGTTATTGTGTCACTGTTATAGAACATTTGTTGGTAGTAATAGTCTACACAATCCCGGTACATGTCCAACAGCATGCATAGATACCCCCAATAACACAGACTGTCAGATGTGCAGCAATCTCAGAGCAGCCATACTACTGGCATATATGTAACCATAGTGGCCCTGACAATGGCATGCAGGTGAATAGTCTGCAACAGGCCAGCAATGATAGTGTCCACACAGGGGACAAGGCTACAATCACATAACAGAAGGTGTGGTACAATACAAAATCTGTTCAAATGGTAATTAAGCTGTAGGCATACCTAATGAGTTGTGTGTACAGTCTGTTGAAGCTGATATGGTGGTGGTGGGGGGGGTGACAGACATGTGTATTACGAACTGTGGTAACCTTGCCGTATGAGTTGCTCAGACCTGTTTCCATCTTTATGTCTTTCAACCAAGATGGCACATGCACGGTTACCCACCTTTTCCAATGCTGAGAATGACGTGGTGACAGCACATATAATCCAGCACTATCTGATGCTGTTTGGCAGGCATGCACCTGAGCAGCAGGAGTGGACTGCCCTGTGGAACGACCTAGTCAACAGGGTCAATGATTTCGGACTGCAAAACTGCAGTTATGAGTAGGTCCGGCATCATTGTACTGACCTGCTTTGCAATGCCCATCAGCATGCTGCAGTCCAGGGGGATCACCTTGCCACAGGGGGCCATGCCATCCATCCCCCCCCGACACTTGTGGAGGAGCTCCTCGCCAGCCTCGTGGCACCTGCCCATCCAGACCACCAACAACCACTGGACCCCTTTGTGGAGGTGGGTGTCATCCTGGCTGAGGAGCATGCAGTTAAGGACACAGGGCACATCAGTAGACCACTGTTGTGTAAACATCCACATTGGTACAGGTAGCTCATGCATATCTTACATGTCATAGATATATTGTGTTGCTGCATTGTAGTGATAAACAGATCTCCAAATGTGGTAGTATTGTGGGAATTTGCTGTTGATGTATGGTAGTACTGCACTCAGCCTGTAGCAGTGTCACAGGTGTGGCCACTGACATTGCATCTCTCACCCCCTTATGTAGTTCCCTCCCAGATAACAACAAGGCAGCAGCCTGTAGCTGGTGAGTATGTTTTATGTAGATGCATGCCAACACACCGGACATGTAATGGTGATGGTATATTCCATGCACACTTTTAACATGCCTACCCTGAATGCATGCTGTACATGTTCATGTATTCTTGCTGTGAAATGCACGGTCTCACAGGGGCGACCATGATGGGGTATTGGAAAGGTATGTCACACACCGGCATGATAACTAACATCCTGTCATTGTGGAATGTGTCCATGGGGAGTAACATACTGTTGGTAGACATGGTCTACAGTAGTGACATGTTCTGAACAACAACCATATACAGTGCAACACTAGTGTATATACCTGTAGGACAATGCCAACTGCTGCAGAGATACACTATGGCATAAGACAATACAGTAGTCCACATTATCAGCTGGGTCTAGGCTGCAACATGTGGTGTTCAGTGTATGGGACACTGCAAAGTGACACAAATGTGTAGGGCTTACCTGTCATACATCTGCATAAAAGGTGAGGTGGGGGGGGTTCAGCATGACACACCAGTGCACTGTAGCAGGGATCCTAAGGATGGTAGGAATGGCTCTATCTGCACATAGGCAGGTTCAGGACCTGTGACAGCCATAACCCTACCCATACAGCAATAGTGATGGCATTGTGTGAACACCATGGGATGTGCACATGAGTAGACCTTGCAGTCATGCAGAATGGAGGACATGTGTAGGGCAGATTGAACATACACTGGCAAATGCAGATGGCCCATGCTGGTATACCCCTGCCATGATCAGTGACTGCTGTAGTACACACAAGAGGTGTGATAAACCGTCATTATAAGGGTGTGCACGCATAACACAATCTGTAGACACTGCATGTGACAGTACAGGACACATGCCACATACCGGCTTGTGTACTGCTAAGATATGCAGTGATGTGGTCCCATGGCAGATCAAGGATGTGTGTATAAAATCAATAAAGGTGTGTACAACCCCCATAGCCACAGTATGCTCTGGTGGTTGTCAGTGTAAGAGTATTGCAGTGGTCATACATGATCTGTTGATGTTGACAGCTGTAAATCAGGCATTCACCATTGACAACAGTCCACATATCATCCCAGGTATGTGTTGCTGAAAAACATAGGGGGCTGTGAGAAGTAAAGCTGACATAACTGACACAGTACTACTCATTCCGCAATGGGTTGTACCTCTGTGAGTTGTGGTGCACAGTACATGGTAGGGTGCAGAACAGGTGCACAGCAATACTGTGTACATGGGTGCAGTGGTATCCAGGGGAAGGGGAATCACCTAGTGATACAGCACATGCATCATACACATGTATACTGTTGCTAGCATGGATTGACTATAGCTGAACTGCATGCTGTTTTATACTATATGTTTTGCATTTTGGCAGATGGGTAATAGGAGGACTGTGTGTACTATCATTGTGCAACCTCACCTGTATGTGTATGTGTATCCTGGTGGTTAGTTAGTTTGCCTGCAGGGTCACTCTGTTAAAGTGCAGGGAGGTAGATGCATGTATGATGTGTGTGTGTGTGCATGTGTGTGTTTGTATGTGTGGCCATGTATGCACATGTGTGATTGTGGGTTGTTCGTATGGCTGTACCCCCCTTTGGGACTGTGCAGTACATGGACATGGATTGCCACATTACACAACAGGAATACCTGTCATGTGTGTAATCACAGTACAGCAAATTGTATAATATGGTCTGTAGCATGGAACAGGCATCCAAAGGGAAGGTAGACTCCAGGTACACATTTAATATCGCAGTTAGCAGAGAGGTCACCTACAACTCAAGTATGCTGCTCTACAGATGCATTGGGGAAGTAATAGTCAACACCAGGGAGTGTATCCAAATATTACAGGTGTCACATGATGGGCTGATGGAGCAGCATATTTGGCATGTACTGAGCATTACATACACATGACACACCAGTGGGAGGTATTGTGGATACAACATACTAGCCTACACATATAGGGGCCATGCATATCATTTCCGGCCATACAGAGGGTGCATACCGAATGACAGCAGTGAGGCCATGTAAATCCACTACACACAGGTCAGGCAGGTAAAGTAGCAACAGGCCTTGTTGTGGCCTCTCGTGTGGGCATTTAGAGAACTGTGATGTTAATGAGTGGTATCAATGTGTGTATATTAACAACTGTGATGCAGGATGGGGTAACACATGGACATACGTGGAACTGTCTGTAAAGCCATAAACAGGTAGGTATTACTGAGGTATGTGTGTGTGTGTGTGTGTGTGTGTGTGTGTGTGTGTGTGTGTGTGTGTGTGTGTGTGTGTGTGTGTACTGTTAGGCAATGCTGTACAGGTTTTAAAGTGCGTTTATTGTTTTCCCCCACAGGTGGCGAGGTGGGTCAGGGTCCCTCCTGCATGCAATCTGATGTAGGTGTCCATACAGACACTGATGATGATGATGATGATAATAATGTTGAGGCACAGGTGGATTTGTCAGGGGCCAACATTGCACCAACATTTGACATCCCCCTTTTAGCCACCCCACCCCTGCACACAGTTTCAGTGCCTATACCCACCCCATCACCAGTGGCCATAGCAGAGGGACAGCTGGCGTTCAGTGGCAGTGCACAGGAAAGTGTGGTAACCATTCCTATTGTGTCCGGTCGCAGCAGGCATAGCCAGATGTCTGGCAGGCTGCCACATAGGCAGATGTCCCAGGGTGCTCATTGTAGGGCGACTGGACATCATGCCCCTGGCAGAGCCGACATAGCTGCTATCAGCAGAAGCATGTTTCAGGCTGTAATGGTGGTGCAGGCAAGTATTGAGCATTACACCAGGCAGGGCCTTAGGCTGCAGAGGGCTGCTCTCGCATCTGTAAGCGACAACCTCCGTGAACTGTCGGGTGCCATCCATGCTTATATCGAGCACACGGATAGATGGCATGATGAGATGATGGCCCTCATTGGCTGTGGTGTGCCCGTGCTTTAATGTGTGGTGGAGATGCAGCAATGCCCACATGGACGTGGGCCAGCAACACCAACAGCTGGCAATCAACTTGGATGTGCTAGGACATCAAGGGGCTCCCGTAGTGGCAGTAGCAGCCCTGGCAGGGCAAGGGGTATGCTGTCCACACCACAGCAGGCCACATACATGTGGTCCTGGCCAGTCCCAGGAGGGACCTGGTACCAGCGAACAAATGTCATCAGCAGGTGAGAGTAGCACATCGGGGCCTGTACCTGGATGTGCCCACGGAAACCCTGGCAGGCACAGTCCATGTGACCATGGTCAGAGGCATTGAACTGCACACCTTGACAGTTATGGTCTGCAGCTGTCCATAAACACCTGTGCAGGGCAGCCACATGGCAGAACTGTGCGCATGCATACCCACACACTATGCAAACACACCTAGGGCAACCCCATACCTACACACACCACATCACCTTGGCCAGCTCCTCAGAGTACACCACTCAACCACACACATGGTGTCAAATGTATGGCCCACCCTTGGCCTCTGGCAAACCAACACCACACCCTGTGCATATGATGATACCTGTGCCCCATCCCTGTCATCCATACCATAAATGCAGGGACAGGCTGATATGGTTCTGATGCACACAGTGACTGTACAACACTAAATCACAATCCTGCAGTGTAACATGTTGCAGGGAGTAGAGTGTGAGGCATATTTAACAGGTAGTGTAGCCATCCAGCAATGATGCCTTATAGCTGTTAGTAACACTGGTTGGTTGTGGTCTCTATAATGTTATCCAATTGTGTTGTAGGTGTACATGTGTCAGCACTAGGATGCCCTGTACATATAATGATACCTGTGCCCCATCCCTGTCATCCACACTATCAATCCAGGGGCAGGCTGATATGGTTCTGATGCATACGGTGATTGTACAACAGTATGCCACAGTCCTGCAGTGTAACATGTTGTAGGGAGTAGAGTGTGAGGCATATTTTGCAGGTAATGTAGCCATCCAGCAATGATGCATTATAGCTCTTAGTAACACTGGTTGATTGCGGTCCCTATAATGTTATCCATGTGTGTTGTAGGTGTACGTGTCAGCACGTGGATGGTCTGTAGTCATATTGCACAATGGGATATGACGCTGTGCTGACACCATGGCTGTGACATATCTGAGGTACAGTCAAACACATTTCACAGGTTACCATACTGGCTATTGCCTGTATCACATGGATAGTTGGCCTGCTGAGCCGTGTATACCCTGCAACCTGATATAGACTCATCCACATACACGCACACTGCCAACACTGGGGCTAGACCCCTACCTAGCTATGTCGTGATACTGATGTGTGTGGCTTACAATGCACAACATACTGGCAGACAGATTCAGTGCCAACTTTACCCCTCCCCCCCAAAGGACCAATCACAATACCAGAGGAATGCCAGGCACTCAGCATTACTGCAGCACAGGTTAAAGCTGCATTGCCCAAGGGATGTGCAGTGTTTAGGGTGAGGTGTATCCCAGGTTACATGGTACATGCAGAACATCCCCAGCATGTACAGTATGCTAATGGGGGATGCAATGTGTGTATTTGGATGATATGTAGTGTGACATACCATTATATATATATATATATATATATATATATATATATATATATATATATATATATACATTTACAGACACATAACAGCCAGACACACATTTGAGATACCAGGACCTGTCACTGCTAACTACCTTGACCGTGTGTCCAATGTGTTACAGGTAGGCTGCACACATCACATGCATAAATAGCTTGGATTGTGGTAACAGTTACCTGTATGATTGATGGTGACAGTGGTAACCATAATGTGGTACATGGGGCATATACCTGGTGTACCTTGGTGTAATAACAGTGTACACAGCACCCACATCCCCCACTGTATATTGTACTCCCTGAAACCCATGATGACACTCTGCCATACCCACCATCACACATTGGCCATGTCTGTGATACAACCCATAGTATATCCCAACATTGGTACTACAGGGATATGCATCTCATGCACATGCCACATACGTAGTAGGGCATCAATCAAGCATAGGTTGTCTGTACATATCCCAGCTGGATACCTGCCATCTGTACATCTGTACAGGGACTGACAGTCATCAACTTGGCAGGTAGCTATGCAGTAGCATGAGTGTGTTGACAGACCAGTAAGGGGTATATACTGTGACGCAGCTCACACACCAGGGATACAACAGGGAGGCATCGGTGTCCAGCCATGCTCACAGGTGTGCCTGTTGTCAGTACTACATTAAGCACTCTACTCTTGCTTGGGTTAGCACTGTCAACAGTAGTACTGCCATGATACACTACATGCCAGTGGGACAGCACATACCCTGGGCTACTACACCTGTATGTCACACATTCACATGGATAACTATGCTGTACAGGCCTCATATATGTCTGTGTCCCACTCATGACATTCACACCCCTTGCTACTGTATGACAGTACATAGGTGCATGTATTGTACATGGCATTACATACACTTATTACAGGTTATCAAGCTGGGTTGTGTGTCCTGGTTACCAGGGCTAAGCTATGCTTGGCAAGTATCAACACTGCTGCAATATAACAGCTAAGCTGATTTGCACACTGGTAAGCACTGCCTACACTGTGTAAGTGCCCGTACATTTACCCATAGCTTAGCACTGCTTAGCTTCGCACAAACACACTTAAAGCTGCTCAGAACTGCCTTAACCACTCTGTATCTGACAGTCCTTGTTCTTCCCTTGAAAGTCTTGAACCCAGGACCCTTTACACTGAAGTCACAACACTTAACCACTACGCCATGACCACTGTGGAAACAGCTGTTGTTTTACCAATATAGCTGTCAATACACATATTGAGTAGTATTGTACAATTGCCTTTAGTTCCTAATTTGTGTAGTCCTTGTTATTAATATGACTGTTGCATCACATATGTTGCTTTATCATTATGTGCACATAGCAGGTATATATGGTGACATACATGTGGGAGGATATCCACAACCATGATGTTTACTCATGACAGGAATATGGTTGTATACATATCATAGGTGTATATATGTCTACATGTACATACACATGTATACTCATACATATGTCTGTATACACATCTGTATAGTGATAAATATATATGGTCATGTGTACATCTCCTCATATGTACATATGTATACATATATATACATACATGTATATATACATATATGTAGATATAGGTTTACGTATATGTATATATAGATATATGTGTATATAGCTATATATGTATGCACATCCTATGTGTACAGATATGCCTAGTTATGCTGGTATATATATATATATATATATATATATGTATATATATATATATATATATATATATATATATATATAAAATATATATTACTATATGTGCATACATATCTATTCCGATATAGCTACTACTGTCAATATATCTGTAGATATCCATATGTATATGTGCATATGTATCACTATCTGTATATGTGTAGACATATATTGCTCTGTGTATGTATATATCTGGGTGTGTATATGTATATTTATGTACATATGCATACCCATCTATATATGTAGATATGTATATGTGTAATTATATATATAGATATCTGGATAATTATATGTACACATATTTTCACCATATGTCCTGAACATGGAGTGTAGCCCTACCCCAGCCCCTATAGTCCCAACTTCATAGTGCAAGGGGATGTCAGGTATGTATAGCAGGTATATTAGTAGACTATTGCTACTGTAATTGAGATTGTTTTCACAGACATGGTGCGTTCGGGAGGTCACATCTTCTTTTCACATGTCTGCCATTGGCTACTGACAGACATCCTAAGGACATCATAGTGCAGTACCGCTGCTAGCATGTAATGCCCCTGTGGACTGCAGCACAGATATTGGCCAATATATGTGGACATTCTGACACACTCTGTACAGTCCAGAGGTATACACAGAATTCCTTAGTGTAATACATGTGGACCATGCCTGACAATATGGATGTTAACAGCCATGTAGATGGGTATAACACATAACGACTGGTATACATTTGCCACCATAGGTTATGCATTCACACACCCCTGCCTGTCCTGACACATAATAACCACTGGCACAGGGGTGCCATGGCCACATACTACCCACTAGATATTGGTGTACATCTGCACAGCATCCCACTGCTCTGTCTGACATACATGACTGTTAAGGGAGGCCTGGCAGCAGTACATCTGGCAAGTATCTGGACTTGACATCTCACTGGATAAGTACACTAAGCTGCTAGGCATGTAGCAATGCACTGTGCAGGCTACAGGCAGACTGGCTCAACACTGGCCTACATCTCCTATGGGGGAATGCATATGTACCTGCATATATAGCAGGCTCTATAGGCATGTCACAGCACAGGGTAAGATACACCTGTGTGAAAGTGCATAACCACAACCAATGTGAACACAGCCACATATGCTAAGCTAGCATAATATTACAGTATATGGATTATCTGTTTAACACCATCCTCATATGTGCCACTCACAGACTAACTCTACATATACTGGGCTGCTACATAGTTTGGTCTGATGCCTGTCTGTGGTATGGGACATGTGTGTGTATGGCCCTACAAACATGTAAGCCAATACGGTAACATACAGTGGAGCAGCATGTAACATCAGATAGGACGGGACCTAGAACAATGACATCTACCACAGTCTGTACACAGGCAAAGTACATATTAACAATACACACACTGTCAACATTCAGCATAAGTACACAGACCTCAATACTGTACAAACAACCACAGAATGTCCAGGTTATGTCATCAAATATAACCCCTAATGTACATAACATGTGTAGCAGTTTGATATCTCACTGGCTTATCAGATATGATGACACTAATTATGGTGTTCAGCACATATCTACCTCTTAATGCATGACATATATACAAAGGTTGACAGAGTTGTGGCTGGAAGCACATACACAGGGCCAATATTGACATTTTGCTTTGATAAACTCATACATTTACTGATGTAACAGGGTTTGTTGCAACATATGTCCAATGAGGGATATGAAGTCAGTAACTGTCACGGCTTTCACCATCTACAGACTGCAATCCTCACTCTACCTTCTGCAGTTCACAGATAGATGCTCTGTGGGTAACACATGACACCAAAGGCACAATATACTGCACAGTCTGCAGATGACCCTGCAGATGGGGATTCCTCATAAACATAGAACTGACATGGCAGGTATTAAACATGTAGGACAGTCATATCCACACACACACTGTTAAACCTACATTACTCCAAATGCAGTATTGCAACACTTACAGTCTGTAGTTAGGTCAGGCACATCCCCCTCCTCTGTTTTGCCCTGTTTCCACAGTGTATGTTGTTAGAGGTAAATCCCCAATCCATCTGAGATGTTGTTTGCCAAACAACAGATCTAGTTCCTGCTCACAGTGAATGAAAAGGGCCAATGCCAACATGATGTTCCTAGATATTGGAGTGTATTTCCATGCAATTGGCTATGGGAATGTTACCATACCTGTTCCACATGCAATCAGCTAGGGGAGGGCTGCAATTTGTGCAGATGCCATCAGCTGATCATGAGCATCACTTAAAGTACACATGTTGCTGCCTAAGCAAAGCAGGTGTAGCTCTCCACATCCACCAGAGAGGGAGTGAGAGAGGCAGACAGAGGCAGACAAGTCAGGGAGGGGTGGGAGAGTAAAACTTAAGCATGTTTGTGTCACACACCTACCAGCACAGGGTATGAAACCCCTCACAACTATGTAGTGCTATCACATTTCTATACAGTTATTGGAAGTTCCACATAGGTTGCATGTTGTGGAGCCCTCAGAACATATATGTGATGGTGAGTGACATCTGCAACAGGGATATGGTAGCTACACAGTAGGTGTATTACACGGGCCTGTCCACATGAACAGGTGCCAGTGTCAACACAGCAACATTTTCACAGGGATGCACACACATTGACACACTTCGCAGGGCCAGGAATACAACCCATCACTAGTGAGATTGCCACAACACATTACTGTGCAGGTATCACATGCACCACAGGGGTCATACAGAGGTTATATGGGCAAAGGGTATGGTGAGGTGTCTGACATCAGACAACATGCTGCAGTATGCCAATGGGGGTTGTAGTGAGTGTGAATGTGAACATACACATCATATAACACACACACACACACACACACACACACACACACACACACACACACACACACACACACACACACACACATACACACACACGGTGTCAGTACTGACATGCATGTGTGCATTGATTCACGAGTGTGTAGTGGTGAACTGTGCCAGATGGCTATACGAGGCTAGGTGCTCAGTACACCTTGGCAACAGGCCACATGACAATGGTCTGCATTGTGGCTTAGGGGTGTAGATTCTGGAATTGCCCACACAGGTGTGTATTGTATTCACCATCCAGTCACCTGGGTGACTAATGCATGTGGGCAATGCTGTGCATTGCTTGCCATGAATGTGTTCCTTGGTCCATGACATGGGCAGTGTCTGTGATGTGCACACCTCCCACATGCATGTACAGTGACATGTACCTGGGGTGTCTGGCCCTTGTTGGGTAAACAGATTCTCATCAGATGTACCAGTCATGGCCTCATTTTGCAGGAACTGGTAATGGACAGCAGGTTTACCCTGCACCTACATTGATAGCATGCTAACGGCATTCCCTGGTGTCAGTGGCATCTGTCCATACAGGGCATGACTTCAGGCGTCGTATGTTCTTTGTGAGTCACATTTGATGGCACCACAGGTGTTGCAGGTGTCCATTAGGGAACATGGGGAAGGTGCACTGTCTGCATGTATGTGCCTATTGGACAGATGGAAAGGGTGCCATGCTCTCTGTAGGCCACTGCAATCACTCCATAGTTACTATCAGTGGGCAATATGCAGTGTACTACCAACATAGCAGCTGTTACCTAGGCAAGTATGTGTGTATGAGGCATGGGTTAAGAGTGTTATCTGGCTAATACTAGGGTTGCTAACTTTGTTTGCCTGGCTTTTATGTCACATGTATGGGTATGGATCTGCACCTCACCCTCTCGGCTATTTCACATCTGTTAACCTTGTACAGTGGACATTGTGATATATACTAGGGCCACCATATAAGAAATTTGCAAAACCCACTACACATTGGGAGCTGGTGTTACACACTCACAACAACTTCCACACAGGATATGAGTTACAAACAGAGACACACACACACACACACACACACACACACACACACACACACACACACACACACACACACACACACACACACACACATGTCATGTCTGGGATTAGAACTCCTACCTAACTATTTTATTACATTACAACAGTACACAGTCATAGTACAAACCACAGAGATTACTGGAGTAGTCCTTCCCCAAAGGTGTATTTCAATGATATCAGCAGGATTGCCAAAGTAGGGCATTCAAATTGTAGTGAGTGTGGCTAGGCTAAAATGCACTGCTCCCTACACAGACATTGAAACACATACAAAACATCCACAACTGACATGTGTGGGTATAGAACTCCTAACAGAGGTCTATATCACACTACAGCATGCAGCTGTTATAGGATGCACCATGGGGACTACTGGAGAACACCTTCCCCAAAGGTGTATTTCTCAGTGAATGACATCAGCAGGATTGCCAAAGTAGGGCATTTGAATTGTAGTGTGTGTGGCTAGGCTAAAATGCACTGCTCCCTACACAGACATTCAAACACACACAAAACACCCACAACCAACATGTGTGGGCATAGAACTCAAACAGAAATATATATCACACTACAGCATGAAGCTGTTATAGGATGCACCACAGGGATTACTGGAGAACTCCTTCCCCAAAGGTGTATTTCACAGTGAATAACATCAGCAGGATTGCCAAAGTAGGGCATTTGAATTGTAGTGAGTGTGACTAGCCTAAAATGCATTGCTCCTTACACAGACATTGAAACACACACATAGCATCCAGAACTGCCATGGGTGGGAATAGAACCCTACCAGGGGTCTATATCACACTATGGCATTACGCAGTTATGGCACATGCTACAGAGATTACTGGGGTACCTCCTTCGCAGAGGTGTATTTCTAGGTGGATGACATCAGCAGCCTTACCAAAGTATAGCATTCAAATTGTATGTAGTGTGACTACCCTAAAAAGCATTGCTCTCTACACAGAGTCAGACAGACACACACACACACACACACACACACACACACACACACACACACACACACACACACACAGTTGCCAAGGCTGGGATTTGAACTCCTCCCAAACTATTTTATCACACTACAGCAGTACGTAGTTATGGCACAAGCTACAGAGATTACTGGGCTACAACTTTCCCAGAGATGTATTTCTAGGTGGATGATATCAGCAGCCTTACCAAAGTAGAGCATTTCAATTGTAGGGAGTGTGACTATCCTAAAAAGTATTGCTCTGTACACACACACAGAGACACACACACACACACACACACACACACACACACACACACACACACACACACACACACCACACACACACACACACACACACACACACACACACACACACACACACACACACACACAGTTGCCAAGGCTGGGATTAGAACTCCTCCCTAACTATTTTATCACACTACAGCAGTACACAGTTATGGCACATGCTATGGAGATTACTGGGCTACAACTTTCCCAGAGATGTATTTCTAGGTGGATGATATCAGCAGCCTTACCAAAGTAGAGCATTTCAATTGTAGGGAGTGTGACTATCCTAAAAAGTATTGCTCTGTACATACACACAGAGACACACACACACACACACACACACACACACACACACACACACACACACACACACACACACACACACACACACACACACACACACAGTTGCCAAGGCTGGGATTAGAACTCCTCCCTAACTATTTTATCACACTACAGCAGTACACAGTTATGGCACATGCTATGGAGATTACTGGGCTACAACCTTCCCAGGGATGTATTTCTAGGTGGATGACATCAGCAGCTTTACCAAAGTAGAGCATTTCAATTGTAGGAAATGTGACTACCCATAAAAAGCATTCCCTCTACAAAGACAGACACACACACTTGCCAAGGCTGTGATTAGAACTACTCCTAACTATTTTATCACACTACAGCAGTACGCAGTTATGGCACACACTATGGACATTACTGGGATACAACCTTCCCAGAGATGTATTTTTAGGTGGATGACATCAGCAGCTTTACTAAAGTAGAGCATTTCAATTGTAGGGAGTGTGACTACCCTAAAAAGCATTGCTCTCTACACAGATAGGGACAGACAGATACACACACAAACAAACAGTTGCCATGCCTGGGATTTGAACTCCTACCTATTTTATCACATTACAGCAGTACGAAGGTATGGGATGTGCCACAGAGATTACTGGGCTACAACTCTCGGAAAGGTGTATTTCACAGTGAATGACCCTAGCAAGCTTGTCATAGTAGGGCTATGGGGAGGGCATTGTCTGTGCATGGGCCATAACCCATTCATCTAGAGGTTGACACGCCACATACGGGCACACATAGGGTCATATTTCACAGGTACGTGTATTCAGCTGCTAGATGACTACATCCTTGTACAGTCATGTTGCACAGCTAGCATGTGCACCACATAGTCTGTAATGCTGACAGATACTGGTGGCTAGTATCTGCAGTGAGTGACATCTGAACCTCATGTGTTTGGGGCCATTTGGCTGTGTGCTGGGTGGGACAGGCCTGGATGGCTCCTTGTCACAATCTCCCTATTCCACACATCTATGTACGTCTACCTTTGGCTTATTATAGTGTGTTGTCCTTACATATATGTCTGTATTCCTATCCACTGTGTGTGCAAGGCATTAGTGGTGCATACTGATGAGTGTCTGCACTACCAACTGCAACTGCCAGATATGTCTGGTCCACTGGTGTTTGCAGACATGGCTTTCATGTGTTTATGTGTGTGAGCATGCCCAGTATGACCTTTCAGTATGTTGTTGACTGACATTGCCTTCATTTCTCTAAGTGTGTGAGCATGCCCAGTATGCCCATCTGTATTTAATGTGTGGATCAAGTCCAGGTAGTTTGTACTGCAGTGCTGACCTTTGTGTTGTACTCCGACAGGTAGTATGCTGTTTCTGCAGGCTATCCATTGAACATTTGGCATTGACTGTTACTACATTTCTGCATAGGATGGAGGGGGGGCTCACCTGACTATTTCTATACAGGATTGGGGGGGCATACCTGACTGTTACTACATTTCTACATAGGATGGGGGTCACACCTGATTGTTACTACATTTCTACATAGGATGGGGGGGCACACCTGACTGTTATTACATTAGTACATAGGGTGGGGGGCACACCTGTCTATTTCTACATTTCTACACAGGATGGGGGGCACACTTGACTGTTATTACATTACTACGTAGGGTGGGGGGCTCACCTGACTATTTCTACATTTCTACACAGGATTGGGGGGCACACCTGACTGTTATTACATTACTATGTAGGGTGTGGGGGGCACACCTGTCTATTTCTACATTTCTACACAGGATTGGGGGAGCACACCTGACTGTTACTACATTTCTATGTAGGATAGGGGGTACACATGACTATTTCTACATTTCTACACAGGATTGGGGGGCACACCTGACTGTCATTACATTACTACGTAGGGTGTGGGGGCACACCTGTCTATTTCTACATTTCTACACAGGATTGGGAGGGGCACACCTGACTGTTATTACATTTCTACGTAGGATGGGGGGGCACATCTAACTATTTCTACATTTATACACAGGATGAGGGGCACACCTGACTGTTATTACATTACTACGTAAGGTGGGGGGCACACCCGTCTATTTCTACATTTCTACACAGGATTGGGGGGCACACCTGACTGTTATTACATTACTGCATAGGATGGGGGGCACACCTGTCTATTTCTAAATTTCTACACAGGATTGGGGGAGCACACCTGACTGTTACTACATTTTTACATAGGATGGGGGGTACACCTAACTATTTCTACATTTCTACACAGGATTGGGAGGGGCACACCTGACTGTTATTACATTACTACGTAGGATGGGGGGCACACCTGTCTATTTCTACATTTCTATACAGGACTGGGGGGAGCACACCTGACTGTTACAACATTTCTACGTAGGATGGGGGGGCACATCTGACTATTTCTACATTTCTACACAGGATGGGGGGCACACCTGACTGTTATTACATTACTACGTAGGGTGGGGGGCACACCCGTCTATTTCTACATTTCTACACAGGATTGGGGGGCACACCTGACTGTTATTACATTACTACATAGGATGGGGGGCACACCTGTCTATTTCTACATTTCTACACAGTATTGGGGGAGCACACCTGACTGTTACTACATTTTTACATAGGATGGCGGGTACACCCGACTATTTCTACATTTCTACACAGGATTGGGGGGCACACCTGACTGTTATTACATTACTACGTAGGATGGGGGGAGCACACCTGACACTTGTACACATACGCTATGACTATACTGGTATGTCAGGTATTCCATTTCATTCTGTATTCTTACCTATCACGCTGACTAGAGGCATACCAGTGTACTACAAATCATGGCTTTGGTTGCCCTACATATTAGTTTCTAACTTCCTACCCTTCAGAACTAACATCCCACTGCCTGATCTGCTGTAGTCAGTCTGTGTAGGCCTGGGGGGGAGGTTAACCATAGCCATCATTCAGGGGCCATAGCACAGGCTCTGTTTGGGTTTGTCTACACCTGTCCTGCTGGCTGAGACTGTTGCTGGGTATGTGAACCACCCTGACTGGCATGTGTGAGTCATATGGACACACATGTTGCTCAGTACATTTCCTGCAATGGGTTTTGTTATCCTGTGTAGTACTGGCTACTTTGGTGACTCCAGTATGTGATACAGATGTCATAGTGCCACTATGGGTGTCTACTGTCTGCTGCCATAACATTCAGCCACCCAATTCCCTTGCATGCTCACATCCATATCATAGATACAGGTAATGACACATTCTACTCCATTTGGCAATTGGTAGGTTGACTGACTTACCTTCAGGGTGTGCCAGACTTGAGGATAGGTGCTGGAGGGCTGTGCCAGACTTGAGGATAGGTGCTGGAGGGCTGCCTATGTTGGATGCACATAGTACACTCCCTATGCATGGCTGAGCACAGGTAGTGTCATGTTTGGCATCCCTTTTACTGTATGTGCGAGTCAGAGAGAGGTGTCATTCTCTGGGTCCCTATTGTGTCAGTGTATGTGCTATGCGTTGTCTCTTTTCCACAGCCTCAGCATACTGGGCACACATCCATCTGCCTACTGGGGCAGGCTCAGGTTGTTCCTCCTCCGAGTCACTCTGTGCATGTGCAGGCCTTGGCATTAGTAGGGGGCTGAGTGGCCCTGCTCCATGCTGTTCCTGCTGTAGCTGTTTCCACAGGATCATATTGTGTAGCATGGCACATACCATAATAATTTGGGTACATGTAGCTGGTGAGTACTGCAAGGCTCCACCAGATATGTCCAGACACCGGAACCATGACCTGAGCATCCCAAACATATGCTCTATTATAAGTCTGGTCTGTGAGTGTGCCTCATTATGGCATTCTTGTTCAGGTGTGTGTGCATTTCTGATGGGTGTCATCAGCCATGGCTCCAGTGTGTAACCAGCATCCCCCACTAGGTGACCCTAGGGGATGTCACCACTGGCAAATCTCTGGTACAGCTGCATCAGATGCCATATGTGAGAATTTCATAGCTTCCAGGGCAGCCAACACACACACTCATTATAATGCCCTGGGTATCATAGACGACCTGGCAGTTGATGGAGGGGACACCCCTGCGGTTGATGTAGGCCCTACCCTAATCACCAGGTGGTGCTTTGATGCATATGTGCATGCAGTCTATAGCACCCACTACCTCAGGGTATTCTGCTATTTGGTGGAAGAGACGCATATTGCTAGCGAACACCTCACGGGTGTTGAGGAAATATACATGCTCACTGGCATGTGCTGACATGGCATCCAGGAACTGGTGGAATACTCTGGATGCTGATGCCTGTGAGATTTCCATGATATCCCCAGTTGAGCTTAGGGAGGTACCTGTGGCTAGTATTCTTAGGCCTACACATACCTTGGTATCCACTGGGATGGGTTCCCCTTGATCAGTTTGGTGTGTCAGGTGTGGCTGGCACAGCTCAACAATTTACTGTAGGAGGTCTCTGTCCACCCTATAGCGCTCCATTATCTCCAGCTCATGTAGCCCCTGGTAGGTTACCCTGGGTCTGTATACTCTTCTCCATCTCCTCACTGTGGGTTGTTCAGTAGCATTCACATCCTCACCACCCTCAGCCTCTTGCACATGTTGTTCTATGTTGCCTGCTGCAGCCCTTCTCATTTTGTAGGTTTGTTTGTTAAAATTTCTCCACTTGTATACACCGGTGGTGTAGAGTGTGGGAAAAAACAGTGGGGAAGGTATTTGCATGGTTTATAGTAGTGTTCTGGGGTGGGCTGGTCTGCTGCCTGTGTAATTGGCTGATTCTGATGCATTTCACCTGCCAGCTATGCTAGTTCTCCTTGGTTACCTTCCTACTGCTGTTTTCCCTTCCCATTGCCTTCCTGTTTAAGCACAAACAGTGTGCACAACTGTGCACACTGCTGCTATTTCCTGGTTTAACTTTTATTTTCTGCCTTTAAAACTTGGTGCATGGCACACACACCTGCTTAGGCATTGTAAAGAGTGTTAGGCAGTTTTAGACACACACCCCCAGCTTAGCTGTGCTAAGCTAGAAGCAAACCCGAGCCACAGGGCTCAAATCCACTTACAGTATGCCTGACACACTCCCCCATGATGTCACCTAACTCCTAGGCTTGCACCAAGCTATTCTTACTCTTACACTGTTGGGACCTGACTGAAAACTGGGATTCACTATCCTTCCCCTCATTTGCATAGGATTGCCTGCTAATGCACAGTTACATGTCTCACACTAGTGAGCCTCCCCACTTAGGAACCACTACTCACTGGCCATGTTGTCTTCTGCCTGCCAATGACTTGCATGGCAGAATACTGATTTTAGTTAGGATGCTTAATTTAGGTTCATTTTGTTATTTCCCCCGATCCCGTTTGGTTGCCGCTGCCCCACGCTTAAACAGCCGAGATCGGCTAAAAAAATAAATAAAAGTTGCTTTTTGTATTTTTTTTTTACTGTTTGTAATGCCAATGGCCTTGTACTTGGCCATTGGCATGCTTACTACATGATATGCAGCCTTTATTTGGAGCTGCCACAGCTCCATTTTGGATTTTGCAGAAATATACTCCGTTACTAACCAAGCACATTTCTGCAGATAGCACTAGTCCTGCACGGATGGTTGCAAGCTTCCTGGATTGCAAAATCACCTAATTTGCATAGATTTCTCCTGTAAATGGGGTGATTTGCATACAAGGGCTTAGTCCATGCAGGATTAGTGCAGGAGCACTCATGCATGCCCCTGCAGGCTATTCCTGGATCGCACAACCTGTTTGAGCTCCTGCACCGATCTTGCATGCCATGCAAGCTTTAGAGAATCTGGGGGAATGTCTTCTTGCAGTTGTATTTTTATTTTAGGACACCTGCAGGGAGACAATATGTAGCATATTACACTGACAATAATTTGTCAGAGATTCTGCTGGGAACCGAGGCTTACTTAGGAAGAATTAAGGTTCTTCTCCATTTACATTCATGTACAGTTAGAAGAGAAATCAGAGTAATTTACTTGTTTACACATATTAATAACTAATTATATTAAAGTCATATTCAGCCCTGTATACACACTGTGTCGCCTGAATTGAACCATTATAAAAGAGCTATTTTAACGTTAAACCAAAGTGAATGCAGCAGTAACAGATCTGTTATTTCTGTACTACTTAGACATAATGAACAGAGCATAATAAGTGTAACTGCCATTGTATTTTCACTGTGAAAAGATGACAAGTTGATAGGATGTTGAAATTTATGGTCAAGTATTAATATTAATTATTGTAGTGAAATCTGCAGACATATTTCTATACAGTAGTGAAATTTTAATGGATAAAAGCTTTGTGTTATTACTTACATGAGTTCTGAATTTCGCATTGAAAAAATACACACCATGCTTAGCTTTTCCAGCACACAGTATCTGGGCAGTTCTCTTCTTATTCCAGCAAGGAAAACACTTCCTGGCATGCCTAGCAATGCCACTCACAAGACCTTAACCATTTCTTCTCCCCTTCTACTCCATTCAAGCTATAAAAGCTCGAGATAAAGCCTTGACTCATCTCAGACTCCAGCAAGACAGCCAACAATGCAACAATTTAATTAATTATGTTTTAATATATTTTAGTGCTGCTCTTTATTAACTGCAGTGGTGGTGCTGCGGTAGCATTGTCGCCTCACAGTAAGACGTTGCCCTGTTCAATTCTCAGCTAAAGCGTCTTCTGTGTGGAGACATGTGTGAATGGGCGTACCTTCGTTGAAGGTTGTGCATCAGGGTGGGCAACTCGGCACGTAAAAATCTACTGCCAATCATTAGCGGACCGGAGTTCTGCTGTGGCGACCCCTAACCGGGAAAAGCAGAAAGACACAACAATTGCTGCACTTTATTATTAGGCAAGTTGATTCGCTGTCATGGTTGCAGCTCTAGTGACATCATCATGACATCAATGCTGGTTACACCATAAATATTTGTGTAAGCACTTCCACAGTGGCAGTTACATTCATTATACTCTATTCATTAAGTCTGTACAAAGCAGAACTAACAGAACTGTTATTGCAGTATTCACTTTGGTTTAAGGTTATCTATGCAATAACTTTCTTAGCAGCAAAGTAACACCAGAAGACAAGCACAAAGTGCAAAGTGGTTAACTATCCATGTCACAGGAGAACATGATCACTAACACCGTCTTCCCTTCCAGTGATTCCACCCCCAAGCATCCTACTCTAGTGATATGCGCCACACCCATTTTTTATTTGCTGAGATCTGCTCAAACCTTCCAACCTGTTACCTCCACCCATTTGTATTCACAGTCTTGTGATGTCACATTTCCTGGTGGCCTGTGCAGATGATGATACTTATGACCCACACCATCCTCCATCTCATGTAGTACTGCACTAATGCCTGATGCACAGTGAAACTAGACAATGCACTGACCAGCAAAGCCTGATGGGAACACTGCATGAATCATGCAAACTGTATTTCTCATATACATCAGGCCCCAAGTTGTTAACCAAACATTACTGCTTTCTGAGCATTGCTATGTCTGTTGCACCCATCACTATCTAGAATCGATTACTGACCATCATCAGCCTTACCTGCTGGTGTTGATGGAAAAATGTACCTACCAGTATGCGCGCACACACACACACACACACACACACACACACACACACACACACACACACACACACGTACATATGAGCATACACACACACATACACACACATATGCATGCACGCACCCTGCACTGGAAATGATCACCTCTGTGTTGCAGACAGGCAGTTAAGAGAATGGTTGCCTTTCCTGTTGATGTATCTCTTGGTCTGTGGACCTGTGGGTGCCTGTATAGCCATATCTGCTCATTAACATGCAGTAGTATAACACTGTGGAAGTTCATAGGTACATAGGTTGGTACTAGGCTATCAGCCCTAGGGCTATACAAGCCTAGCCATAGCAATTCCCTGGATATTTCTTCCCACAATATTTACTTCTCTGGACCCCTGTCTGGCAGGGTGACTGACATGATCCCCGGGGTGAATTTCCTATCTCCCATCCAATCATCAAGGTTCCTTTTGAAGAGGGCCAAGGAGGTGCTCTGCTTGACATGTATGGACACTCTATTCCAGAGTATGGGGAGTCTCTGGATCAGGAACCTATCCCTCCAGTATGTTTTGTTCATTGTAATGACAAGGTTTTGATCCCTGGAGCGTGTGGCTCTGAGGGATTGGAATTTCTTTAAGTGTAGCATGTCCAACAGCTCAGGGTTTGACATGGCCTTGTATGTTAAGCAGTGATAGCCTTTGAGTAGATGATATGCCACAGAGTATAGCTGGAGTTTTTTTAGATGGTCAACATATGGCATCTGCTTTAGGCCTATGATTCTTTTAGTGAGGTATTTCTGTGGCCTTTCCAGCTGTTGCAGATGTCTTGTGAGGTACATAACAAACAGGGCATTATACTCTATAATGGGTCTAATGAGGGATGAGTACAGTGGGACAATGACTTCCTTTTTTCTGGATGAAAAGCCCTTAATGATGAGGTGTGCCACATAGAAGGATTTCCTGACTGTTGTGGCGATATGGTTATCGAAGGTGAGACCACTGTCCACCTGTGTCCCTAAGTCTCTCATCACACTTTCAGTGTTTAGTGTACTGCCACCTATGTGGTATTTCATGGGTACATGTTTTTTTCCCAAAGGGGATAACTATACATTTCTTGGCATTAAGCTTGAGCCCATGGCTCTGGCACCAAGCATCTATTTCTGTAAGGCCCTTTTGTAGACTATCCACATAATTTGGGGATTCAATAATGGCTCCCAGTTTGCAGTCATCTGCAAACTTTTTTAGTCAGAGTCCCTTAGTGTTGGCCTGTACTTCAGTTATTGAGTATACATGAGACAGAAGACTAGGAAATGCCCAATATGTTCCAAATCAGTAGCTGAAAGCTTCCTGGAGCTAAGATAGCACGAAGTACACATTCTTTGGTATCCACAGGTATAGGAAGATCGTGCATTCCCTTAGATTTAGCATGTGGCAGAATATGTTAATCAAGTTCCAGATGGTATCCTGGGCCATAATATGTACCAAACCATTTTCTGATCATCAGTCAGGGCATGGTAGGTCAGTTGCTGCCAGTATCACTTTTGTGCTCTGTGACTGTGAGGATGCACAACCTGCTCAACAGAACTTGTAGCTAAAGCAGTTTAGTGCTACTTAGCACAACCTACTGAAAATGAGAACTTGTAGCTAAAGCAGTATAGTGCTACTTAGCACAATCTACTGAAAATGAGAACTTGTAGCTAAAGCAGTATAGTGTTACTTAGCACAACCTACTGAAAATGAGAACTTGTAGCTAAAGCAGTATAGTGCTACTTAGCACAACCTACTGAAAATGAGAACTTGTAGCTAAAGCAGTATAGTGCTGCTTAGCATAACCTACTGAAAATGAGAACTTATAGCTAAAGCAGTATAGTGTTGCTTAGCACAACCTATTGAAAACGAGAACTTGTAGCTAAAGCACTATAGTGCTGCTTAGCACAATCTACTGAAAATAAGAACTTGTCTGCAAGCTGTTGCTGCTGCTCTACTTTGCCATACTCTTTCCCCTACATTGTGGTACCCAAACCAGCTGTGTGACCCCTATAAATCACAACATTTTTTTACTTGATTCATTTACATATTAGTAATGAACTAATTTTTTTTCATATTTTAATTTTCATCTATTCATTCATCAATTACAGGCTGTGCTTACTGCAGTTTGAAAACACTTGCATAGCCATACCACTATAGTTAATAAATTAGAAACACAATGCATATTGTTGAGAGCCACACAAAGACATTTGTATATTACACAATTTATCTATGAATTCCAGCCACTATAAAAAAAAAATTACAATGTGGACTTTCAAGAGTACTAAATAAAAGGTGGATTAGGTGTGAGCAGATAGATAGTTAGACAGATAGATCGATCGATAGATCGATAGATAGTTAGACTCACAGGCAGACAGACAGAAAGGGAAATACTCTTGTGTTTGTTCTCAACTAAATAAAGAAGACCAAGAATATAGAGTTCATGTTTGTTTACACATTTTAAAAAATCAGGTTTTATTACGTCTGCCTTAAATTGCTACTTATTCAAAAACTAGAAATAATTATCCATGTGTGCTTCTCTACAAAAAAAAAACAGGTACTTGTTATTCATGACACTGTGTGTGCAATAAATGACATAAATCTGAGCTCTAGACAGGTAATAGAAAGTTTAAGAAAACAGACTCTGCACTCATTAAGGGTAGTATCTGTTGATTCTTGATACTGGCAGAGGATGGCTAGTTTTAGTTCAGTACAGTGCCTGAACCATGGCTGGTGGACAGACATGGAGAAAGAGATTTGGACAGACAGGTCACAGTTTTTCAGGTCCATTGAAAACATATGTATCTTTGAGTGAAATACCTCTTGGTCTAAGCTTTTGGACTGTATTGTGTTCTTGTAGAAAATGCTTCCTGCAAATGTACATTAGGCAGTTTTGTCATTCTAAATGTGGATATGCTGTTGTGAGCCCCTAAATTATTTGCTTTGAGCGGTGATATCAGTTAGAGTTCAGATCATGGATGTATATAGAGGATTATGTCAGTCACAGGTTCATTTTAACAGACAACATGAGAAGAGTCAAAGTATGGTCATTATAGGAGAATCTTTATGATGTTTGATTACTAGACTGTGAGGGATATTCTCTATGACATTGGTTAAGCAAGTAGTACTGCAAGATGGAAAGGGTTACATGACTGCATCAAGGGGGCTGTGAATGCAATACATTTCCTACATCAATGTATGTGGATGAGATTATGATGAAGCTACATAATGTATCTGCCTGTCTTGTAAGATCAGTGGACGAATCTGCATGTCTTTTTGAATTTATTATTCCTGTTTCACAGTGATGGAATTTGGCGAGTCACCTGTACACACAGAGAATAACACTGCAGCTATTTGCATTCCACAATGGGTTCAGTCACTACTCCAAAAAAATGTCCTTGTATTATGCAGTGCATTCTGTTTGGAAGCAGTTTCAGCTAGCTATTATATCTGATTACATGATGATTTAGCATCAGAAATGTGAATTGTTCCCAAAAAAAAATAAAATAAAAATAAATAAATAAATCACATCAAACATGCATGAGCCCATATTGGTAACCACCAATTTCTGACAGAAGCTGAAGAAAACACAGCAGCAAAGGTAATTACTGTAGTATTTCATTATTACTCAAAAAAGCCATCGAGTACAAGGAATTATATCAGGCAAGGCACTGAGTATTATTGCAGCAATGTAAAACTGTCCACTGTGCTGTACTACAAAATGAACATTACAAAGCTATAAATTAAGAATTTATCAGCTTACGTCTCTGTGCTCCTTGTTTTACTGCATGTGTAAAACACTAGGGAACTATTGTATTTCTGTTTATGAACATTTAAAACAAATGCATTTTATCACAGGAAAGCTAATTGGAAAATTAAACCCAGTTATAAAAATTACCCTAAGAAGATACTCCCAAAGGATATGTTAATGTTCTATGAATCATTTCCTACAGGCACTGTAGCAGTGGGCTACAAGTTTAGTCCCATTCCACTTTCTGGGAGCAATTAGCAAGACTCATATGATGATGTCAACTACAGGAAATTACATATAAAGTAATACAGATATGAAGGGAAACTTTCAACCCTATGGCAGACCTTCTAAAGAATATGAGTTATTAGTGAAGGAAAACAATTGTAACACAGCTAGCAAGGATCCAGATGCTGCACTTTTTATTACTAACACATTAGATTGCATTAAGTAGACATGGATTTCCTGCTCTACTATCTCACTAGAACCACATTGATGTACACAAAATAGTGACTCTGGTTTTAGACATAGCTGTATTTTTTACTTGTGTTGCTGATAGAAAACAATAGTACATAAAGTCTGACAGGTTTAACTAGTCTGGATGACACAAAAAGGTGTACTTATGTAACACCTTATTCTTGTGGGATCTCCTATTACAGCTCTCCAGTGCTATCTTGTTTATATTTCAAGAATTAGAACTACTGGTAGACACATTGGTATCCTGTTTATATCTCATTCCTGTGTGCTTCAGTGTAATGGTAGCATGGTGACTCAAAAATCAAAGTTTCTCCTTACAGTTCCAGTATCTTGGGTTCAAGTTTGATCTCTGATTACTGTTTTTATGGAGTTATTGTGTTTAGTTTTCTCCAGGTACTGTAGCTTTCTCCAAACTCTTAAAACATGATGGCTGACTGACTACTCTAAATGGGTCATAGGCATTACATCTACTCAAGCCTTTGTGTACTGGATCACAGGAGAAAGGGTCTGTGAAAGTTCTGTTCACTTAACCAAATGTTAACAAAAACAAGTAAATAAGTGCGTCCGGTCACTGCTGCTCTTTGTTGGTGATCTTTAACCAAAATACCTGGAGAAGAGACTTCCAGTTCATGTCTTACGCAGTAAACCAGTGGGTTCCTTTAGAGCAGCCCAAGAGTGTACCTATATCAAATGAATAGCTAATCAAGTTCATAAATCTACATCTGTCCTGTCTTGTGGCTTTTCTGATCAGTGACTTGAATGTTATTGCCCCTTTTACTGTGTGCCACCAAATGTCCTCCCTTTATTATGAGAATAGTCATTATTTTGTAACGTATGCACTGCATTTTTTTAATTTTATATCTAAAAGATTTGGCCACTTCAGTTATTTTATTTTGCTTTTGTTTACTGAATTTATCCAAATGTGTTTAGTCAAAAAACCCTTTTCAGTGGGAGCCCAGGGAGAAAAGTTTCCACATGTTATAGACATTAAATAATATACACTAGCAATTACACATAAATTTGATAATTAGATTGCATTCATGTGAAAGTAAAGCTATTATGGTATAAACACACAAAAAAGCTCACACCAGGTATAGTGCAGCAAGCAAAATTGTAGTCCAAATTCAAACACAATGCAGCAAACAACAGTGATGCAGCAAGCAGAGATAAATCCAACTTTGAACTCCAAGTTTAATCTAAATTCAAAACGTAAGCGTTTTTGTCCCTTAAAACATTAATACAGGAACTTCATCAGACAAAGTACTATACATTCAGCTTCCTTTTAAAAGGTAAAGCTTGTGACCTCACTTCCTCTCCTGCATTCATCTACAAAAACATTTTTAAAGGGCCACTTTTTTTTTTAAAACTGCAAGTACAACACAGTAAGAATAATGCCATGCTATACAAATACAACACAACAAAAAGCTATATTTATAAAATCACATACATATTACTGTAGTCTGTCATGTAATCCAAACATGAAAAACAGTTGTTTTAAAATCCTAAAATGCAAAAAGAATATTAAAAATTATGGTATAAAAGATACTTATGCATTAGAAGATGTTGAACACTAAGCACTTGAAGAGGAGTATTAGTGGGTTTGTCAGAGGGATAATGGATCTTGTGATTGGTGCTTAGGAATTCAAAGAAATCAAGGTGAGGGAAGGAACTTGGTGGGGAATAAAATGTTAATATTTAGTTAAGAGGTGAGGTGTAAAGCAAGTTCTTGGATAATTATATATACGGCTGCCATAGGGTTATATTAGAAGTATAGAAGTGGGGATGAAGAGTTTCACAAAATAATGTGTATATTTGGATGAAGCTAATAAAACAATTCAGGTATTGGTGAAGACTGGTTGTGGGACATGAGATTCTGAATGAAGAGATATGGTTTGGTGATATTGCAAGCTGAAGATAACAGAGAGGTTTATCCTGGAGATAAAAAGCAACAGATCCATTGATTTGACAGGTAAAGTTTTAGTTGTGTTTTAAATAAGTTTGCATTCTGAATGTATTTCATGGTAGTGGGATTATGGCTCCATAGTTTAGCTACATTATTTGAAAATACAGAGTCACCTACAGTATTAGATTATTTGGTTACAGTAATTAGTGATTTTTCGCTACAACATAAAATTATATTGTGGGGTAGTGTTGTATTAAATTATTAAGGGCTGGACAATTTTCTGTCTTATAGAAAAATCTGCATATTGTATTTAGTGGAGATGGAGGTAGGTGATGCGGTAGCTGTAACCAGTTTACTGCTAGGTTTAATACGAAGTTTAATACTAAGCAGTGGTGTGTTCTACTGTTATAGATTAATGTACATTAACCTGTTTTATTGCAACATTCCTCAAGTTTGGCCAGTTGTGAGCCCTGACGTTTAGTGAAGATTAGGACAGCATACATGAGAGATGGCAGTAAGAAAGCGGAGGATATGCATCTTCTGGCTATGTCAGGGAGGTAGGTTTTTACTTAATATACTTAGTTTTGTTGAATTTTTTTAACCATGTCTGATACATGCTCTTTTGAGTTTTAACTGGTTTTCTGTGGTTTACTTTTTCTATCATTGTGCTGCTGACAGAATACTGTTGTTTTGGAAGATGTGTGTTTTGAGGAGAATAGCAGTAAGTTCAATTTTGGGGGGTTTAGAAGTAGTTGCGAATTATTTAGTTATGTTTCAATCAATAGGAAAGATAGTTTCATAAAGTCTTGGAGATTAGAAAGAGATTTGGCAGAGCAAATTAGGGTTAAATCATCAAAGTATTGAACTATGGTAGCATTTTTTAGCAGTGTAGAGATCACTGATGAATATGTTGAAAAGTGTAAGACCTAGTATAGATCCTTGTGGGATGTCAATACTTACTGGCAAGAAGGTGAGTAGATCATTTTTCCATTTCACTACTAGCTCTCTGTTTGAGAGGTAGCTTTGGGGTCATTCCAGTGAAGAGTTCATAAGCCGTAAGGATGAGAGCTTATGTAAGTTTCTGGTGGGTATCAGAAAGGCAGAAAGACTGTAATCCATGTTTATATAGGTGGGCATCGTCACTTCAGGCTTTTAAATTCACAGTTTGTCACCATCCAAGCAGCAGCTACCAGAACACGGATGAGTTGTCACAAGCTTATACCCTAAGGACAGGACCAACGAGAAGCAGGTCTAACTTCAGTGCTAGCTGTAAAGAATTTAGATTCCTGACTGAGAGATATAGAATAATCTCAAGAGAGAGAGAACTTAGTCTAGATGTATTATATTGTTTTATAACAGAGCTTTCTTACTTGGATATTAAAGTATGCTTGTGGAGGAATCAAAATGAGTACTTCTACTGAATTGTTGAACTGTGTTAATTATCCTAAATCAGAACTGTGCTGTTATCCTATGAAATGAAGGATTTCTAGGACAGCTTAATGTTCTTTAAGTAAGATTTAATTTATGAAAATGAACTGTGTAACCAGACAGACTGCAGTCTGAATTTTTAGTAAAAAAAAAAAAAAAAGAAATCAAAGCCTTCGGACGAACACAAGAGTGTGCTTTTTTTTTTCATTTTCCACTTCCCAGGTTTGAATGAGGAGAATTTTCCTTTTTTTTTTGCTTTGTAAATGATTCCACAGTTCATAATGAAGTACTGGCTTCAAAGACATTTTATATTATCACCAGCACAATTTCAATGCTAATGTGTATGTGCGTATATGTGTATACATAATAGCTCTCGACTGTCCAGATTTTCGCAGAATGTCCTGATTTCAGCCTCAAATTTTTGGTCTGTTCCTCATAAAATGAGTGGTTTTCTAGCAAGTCACTGGGGATTGAAGTCACTAAATAGTGACAGACATTTGAGTTTCAAACTTCATATTCTTAAGGAAATGCATGGCAACACCAAACCTGTCATTCTAACAACTTTCTAAGTTATAAGAGCAATATTTAAAATCTGTCCCTATTTTTGGGCCTTTGTACCCCCATTATTTTTTGGCTTTGTCCTGATTTCTTGTGCTAAGAGATTGAGAGGTATGAACACACACACACACACACACACACACACACACACACACATATATATATATATATATATATATATATATATATATATATATATAAAACATTACCTGAAATGATCTAAACAAGCATATGATTAACAATCAGAATATCGACAGCAAAAAATATCTAAACTACAAAATGTCTAAACTGCAAAATATCTAAACACAAAATACTGAAAAAAATTGAAATTATACTAGGGAGGGGTTTATGTCCTTTCCCCACTGTTGTGCAATCTTGGAATTAGTATATATATATATATATATATATATATATATATATATATATATATATATATATATATATATACACACACACACATATATATATATATATATATATATATATATATATATATATATAATTAGCAGGAATGTGTGGGTCTGCAACCACCCACATGGAGGGGGGGGGGTAGTGCAGTGAGGGCTTACCCATGCAAAAACATTGTTTTTGTATGTGAGTAGATTTTTGTCAATGGTTTTGTATGTGGTTAGATTTTTCAGATATATGTATATAAATAGATGTACACCGTTCTGAGTGAACAGGCAACATAGACATAACTCCCACCTTCTTCCTTCTACTTTTAGTTTTTCTACTGATATTCTTGCAGCTTTACATATTGACAGGAAGTCATAAAAGTACCCACAAACTGTAGACTGCATGTACACTTACTGCAATCTTTCTCAGTGACTAGAAAACATAAAAAAATGTGATAAGAATGTTCTTGAATATATATTGTGTACACTTAGGGTAGAGTTTACTGAGTCTGACCCAATGTGTGTGTGTGTGTGTGTGTGTGTATATATATATATATATATATATATATATATATATATATATATATATATATATATATACACAGGTTCATAGGTAGGTACTAGGCTATCTGCCCGAGGGCATTTATAAGCCTAGCCAGAGTGTGTCGGCTTTCGCCGCCCCATTGATTAATTAACTGAGCCTCTGTCAAGCAGAGCCAATGAAGTGATCCCGGGGTGTATTTTCTGTTACCCATCCACTTGTCAAGGCTTTTCTTGAAGAGTGTTAGTGAAGAGCTCTGCCTAATGTAGTTAGGAATTCTGTTCCAAGGCATGGGGAATCTCTGTGACAGGAATCTATCCCTCCAGCATGTTCTATTTATTGTTATGGTGAGGTTTAGCTCACTAGAGCGCGTGGCTCACAGTGACTTGGATTTGTTTAGGTGGAGCATGTCCATCAATTATACTATATTTATATGTCAGTAAAACCTTGATTATCCATCACTCAATTAACCATCAGTCTCTGTTAACCATCAGGGCCAAAAATAAATTGTGCACACCAGCACCTACCTTACTACAATGTACTGCTGTGCAGTACGCTATGAACTATACACATTTGAACAACTCTCCCTTGTGCTTGCAGGTAGTGTTCTTCCCCAGCACCAGATATCATGCCACATTTTGAAATCTACCTTCAGTTTTAATAGCTTTTCATAGTTTTTCTCTTTTGCTATAATTAATTTTCTATATATTGTTATGGCTGATAAACATGAGTGTGTGGTGTTGGGATTGTCACACAAAATTGAAATTATTAAACATTTATGAAACGGCAAAAGTGCTTCAAGTATTGCTTGAATTTACAGAGTATGAAGAACAAGTATGAAGGATATAAAGCATGATGGTGACAAAAGAATAACATAAAGTGTGACGGTAACAAAACTGAAAAACGTGTCGAAAATGGAAACCACTAACTGTAGTGTTAAAAATTGCAAAACAATGAAACATGCTAAAAGTCAACTACTGGATATTGTTATGTATCAATGGCTTGTTCAAAAATGAAGCCAAGGAATTCCACTATCGGGACCTGTAATAACTGCAAAAGCTATTGAGATGAATAAAAATCTTGATGGGGATCATTCGTTCAAAGCTAGCTCTGGATGGTTGGAAAAATTTAAGTTCCATCATGGTATTCAACAATTGGACATTGTGGGAGAAAGGCTGAGTGAAGATAGTACAGTGATTGCTGATTACTGCAAGAAACTATACAAGGAAATAGCTAACCAATATCTGGTTAGAGACCAAGTATATAACTGCAATGAGACTGGCTTTAATTTGGAGGCACTTCCTCAAAAGACTTTGTCCTCGATGTCTGAAAAATCCACATCTGGATTTAAGCTGCAAAAAGATTGCATTACTGTAATGGTGTGTGCTAATGCAAGCGGTAGCCATAAATTTCCATTGCTTGTCATAGGAAAATCAGAAAAGCCTAGGTCATTTAAAAACAAACCTAAATGCCATGCCTACACATAAAAATGTATAGATGAACCAAGAAATGTTATTGTTGAGTTTACTGCAAGAAGCGATGCTATTGATGAATAATGCACCTTCTCATCCCATATGTGATTTGAAGAGCCACGATGTAAAATAATGTGTCACTTTCTGCCAGCTAATACAACACTGCTCATCCAGCCAAAGGATCAAGGCATAACTGAGAGTATGAAAAGTCATTATAAGAGAGGTTTTATTCAAAAACTCTTTTTTTTTTTTTTTTTTTTTGGGAGGATGAATCAGTTGTAAAGGATTTCTGGAAAAAGTACACAATTAAAGACAAACTTTTTAATGTTGCTGAAGCCTGGAATGATCTGCCAGTTATAACTTTACAAGGAGGCTGGAATAAGTTATGGCCTATATTGGATACAGCAGAAAGTGAACTAAATTCTGATTCAGTTAAAAATAAGGCTGAAATGTTGAATATGTGTTCAAAAGCTTTAGATTGTGAAAATATTTCATTGTGGAAAGTGAACGATTGGTTGCAAATTGACAAAATGGACGCTGGTTGTGAAATCCTGGATGCTAATAAACTAATTCAAAATGCAACTGCCATGGACTCTGAATCCGAAGAAGAAGAAGAGGAAGAAATTGCTACCGACAGAAAATCAAAAATAAATCACAGTGAAGCTGAAATGATGTCAAAGTGTATAGAGTGGTTCAAGATGCAAGAAGAAGCAGATGCCACATTCTTATGCAAAATCTGAAGCATTGCTTCTAAAAAAGCGCATGAGTAATGAAACAGCCAAAAATAACATTCTTTTAAAAAAAATAAATGTATCTATTTAAATACCTATATCATCTGTTGTTTCTTTTTTGCTTACTTCTGTATTGTCATTTTCTTTCTTTTGTTCATAGACTTAGGTTCATAGATTAGTACTAGGCTAACTGCCCTTGCAAGCCATTTTAAGCCTAGCCAATTATCCGTTGTGAGACTCAAACCTTGCACCTTGTGTTTATAAAGCATACACCTTAACCATTAGGCCACCCTCCCAACCCCAAATAAAATACCCTTGTCAGTCTCAAACCCCACACCTTGGACTCACCAGTCTGCATGATGTACCACTAAGCCACAGTAATTTTACTGTACTGTATATCATTTTTAAAGTAGCTGTTCTGTTATCCATCTTTTCTCTTATCCATCATTGCCTCGGTCCCCACCTCTGATGGATAATCACGGTTTTACTGAATATATATATATATATAACTATATAAATATATATTATATATAAAAATACATGTATGTACACACATATATATATATATATATATATATATATATATATATGTATGTATGTATCAAGAGGTAGGTGTGTAGGTGTTAATTATTAATAAGTGGACGCAGCAGTTGCTGTTGGTATATTCATATTTATAGTTAGTATAACTAGAGCTTATGTTAAGCAGCAACAGAATAACAGTGAGTATGAAATATAACAAAGGAAACAACATCATTCAGGATGCACACAGTGATGTAATCATTCATCAGAATGAATAGCGTACATAAGCACAGTCAAATAAGAATTCAGTTTTTAAGGTACTTTGAATGGGTAGACTTGTTAAATTAGATAAGCAACTCAGGAGTCTAATTAAAACATCCAAGGCTGAATTTGAGGCAAAAATGACCACACAGGCCAAGGACAACCAGAAGAGCTTCTTCAGCTATGTGTGAAATCTCAAAAGCACTATGCAGCAGTGCACTGAGCTGATTGTGAATGACATGACCTATAATGATGCTAAAGATACAGCAAACCTGCTAGCCAATACATTCAGCACCAACATTACCCCCTCTCACTCCAATATATCAAACAAGAAATATCAGAAATTAACATGCCCTCAGCTATCACTTAGGACCAAGTACCAGAATCTGTCTCAAAAGTCAAAAATACTACATCTATGGGTCCTGACAATATCCCTGGATGTATACCAAATAGCAGGAAGCCCACCTTAAACATGCCCCTAATGATGCTGCTCAGCCTCCAAATGGGATTCATACCAAGTGAATAGAGGACAGCAACAGTCATACCACTGCACAAGCGAGGGCCCTCCACTGATTCAGGTAACTGCAGACCCGTAAGTCTGACCAGCCTCATATGTAAAGTAGTGGAAAGACTTCTTATAGAATTGACCAATAGGGACAGAGGAAACCTCCATACACTGGACCTGTCTTAGTCTGGTTTCATCAAAGGCAGGTCATGCTTACTTAACCTAGTGGACTTTGTCAAAGAGTCACCAAAGCAATAGACAAAGGCAAGATGGTACACACTGCCTGCCTTGACCTGGCCAAAGCTTTTCACACAATAATTTACTTAGGAATTGTAGAAAAGCTTACTAAATTTGGAATAAACTCCCTATGTCATCCATTGTATTGCCATCTGGGTATCAGACAAGACACAGGATGTCAAGATAAGGGCAGCTACCTCCACAAAAAGCCAAGTCACCTGTGGAAGACCACAGCTCTCTGTTTGGCATCTATTTCTCAAAAGTCCATGCAACTGTCAAGGGGCTTTGGTTGACCAAATTTGTGGAAGACTGCAAGCTTCAAGCAGTCATTGAATCAACCAAAAAACTCAGCTATCCTCCAGGAAGATAACTGTTACCAGAGCCATGAACTAAAGCTAAATGCCAAAAAATGCATTTTTGTAGCCTATGACTGCCCAGGGAAACTACTACATTGATACTACACATATGAGTTGATCCAATAGTTAGATATTTAGGAACATACATAAACAGTGATTTAGCATTCAACCAACATGTGTCTACTGTTCTGAGGAAGTCATTCTACATTACTCAACTTATAATCAAAGGGGTAGCATCTCAAACTAGAGATGTCACTGTCCCATAGTACTCTGCCTTCATCAAGCCCATCAATGAATATAATGCCACATTTTGGTATGTGCCTCTCCAGACATATGTAACATCTAGAGTGCCCACATAGGTTCATCACAAGGAGAATACAGGGACTAATATGGATCTACATGGGCCACAAAAGCTCTAAAACTATACTATGTCTCTTTTATAGACTATTAAATGATGCTCTGAGCTTAGCCTATAAGGCATCCTCTGACCCTGCACTACTGTACCTACTGCATATCCACAACTCAAATGGTATCAGAAATACCAGATTCAGAGACCTTAACCTCTACTGCAAAATAAACGGAATGCTTTGGAGGAACAGGTACATAAATCAGTAGATGCCACTATCGTGGAACAGACTCCCCATACACGTAAAACTAAGCTTACCCTTGTCCCTATTCAAACACAACTTAGATCAGTGGATGGGAATAAGGAAATTTGCCCCAGAACTGCCCCCAATACTACTAATGGACAGAAGCAGTTCCTGAATGACCTGTCATGCAGCAGGGTCCCCTTTCAATACTCCTACACTATGACCCATACTATGAACCCAGAAACACTCATTTACAAATGGGAAGTACAGGAATAAAAATCATGGTAAGGGTAATTTGTATACCTAATGGGATAACATAGCTAAGCTTAAAATGGCCATTCAGGGCAGTTAACCTAGTATTCATTGATGAGCCTATGAACCTATGTTAGATATGAAATATTGAATAGATAACATAAGGAGTCAGATATATAACATATTAGTACTAAGCTGGCCTTAAGGAGTTATCTGTTAAAGTGTGACTAGAATATGAGATGTAATTAATTTTATGTGGATTAGGGGATTAGGTTATTGCTTTAGGCTGGAAAAGTGAGAGGCAGATATGTCTGCTAGATATGTTATGAGTTTTCACAAACTGAGGGGCTGTATCTGACACTTGGTGTTAAACTGCCCCATAGTCTTGTTCCTAGAGATGAAAAAGTGTTTTCTGAGGATATTACTGTCTTCCATAACCCTAACAACTCTCTTGACTCAGGCTCATGTTCTGTCTGCAGCAAATCTGTAAAGCAAGCTTTAACTGCATCATATGGGGTGGCTACCAATGCTGAACGAGCTGCCACTAGCTACCACCAGTTGAGCCACTAACTTACACATGAGGAAAAGGCTGCTGAAGACTAACTACTTAACACACTACCATCCTGCCACAGATCATTAGATACATAGCTAGAAGCTGAGGCCAATCAGTGTTTGACACCCAGTCTTCAGGTCAGCAGTGTCCCAGTCCCAGTACACTAACAGTGTCCCAGTCCCAGTACACTAACAGTGTCCCAGTCCCAGTACACTAACAGTGCCCCAGTCCCAGTACACTAACAAAGGAGTCATCATGGTGTTCATCTAATAGTCCCACCTATTTGCTCATAATTGGAGTATCAAGAGATCGTAGTGGCTCATTGTAGATTTTCTATCCCTGTTATGATCCAACACCGCTGGTAGCAATGGAATAGAGTACAAAGGCCTAGGCTGTACATTCAGCTTTACTGCATCAACCATGTGCCAAAAGGCAAAGCAAGCTGTGACAACTTCAGAAGATCACCCTGCATTCCTTCATTCATCTTAAAGCCTCCTGAGCTAAACAGGCACAATGACTTATCAAAACTGGGTCCTCAAAAGCTGGGATATCTCACAAAGCATGTCCCAAACAAATAAATGGTGCCATAATCATGGAATGAAACTAAATGTCAAAGATTGAATTATTGTGTCCTTTAAGAAGTCATCTACCCAAGGGAACTACCATATTGACAATATGTCTTTAAGAGATGACCCAGTCATTCAGGATTTGGGAACTTATGCGGACAGTGACCTAACTTTCAACCAACATATGTCCACTGTTATAAGAAAGTCCATCAATATTGCCAAGCTTATAAACAAAGATATTATGTGTAGATCTGGGGATGTCATTGTCCCCCTTTGCTCAGCCTTACTTAGGCAAACCATTGAGTACAATGGCCCCTTTGGCATGTATCTGTCCAGACACATGCAATAACTAGAATGCCCACAGAGATAACTTACAAAAGCATACAAGGTCCACACAATATGTCCTACATAGACTGACTAAAATCCCTTTCATTGTACTCTAGTATCCTACAGACTGCTAAAGGTCACCTGTGTCTGGCATACAAGGCATCCTCTGACCTAATACTGATGGACCTACTGCACATCAGCGAGTCAAATAACAGAACTACTCAGTTCAGGGATTTAAACATCTTCTGAATCATTAACATAATGGTTTGGAGGGATGGGTATATCTTGCAGAGGGTACCACTGCTCTGAGACAGAATCCCCATCCATGTAAAACAAAGCTCATCCCTGTCCATATTCAAATATAACTTAGATCTTTGGATGGGTAATAGAAAACTTACCCCATGGCTGCCCTGTGTACTACTAATGGACACAGGCAACTCCTAAATGCTTTATCCCACATATGGGTCCCCTGAAATTATCTATGGTATGATCTCAGTTATTTTCAATAGGTATAATATATAATTATCGATCATGGATGAGTAAGGCCAATCTATCACCAAATAGGATAGGTTAATTCAAGCACCAAAAGGGACACTGGCTAGTTTTAAAATGGCCAGAAGGGCAGCTAAGCAAGTACTATGAACCTTTGTAACAGGACAAACTTATGAAGAAGAAATGTATTAGGAAACTTGCCTGCCCCTGCTATTTTGGCATTGGCAAAATGAAATTTCTGTGCAGCAGTCTTATCAAGTATCACATCGTGCTGTAATGTATAAAGTTTAAGTCCTTCCACCTCAGCTGGGACCCCTGATGTCTCTGATCTTTGTTGCAGAAGAGCTATACTATTACTTCACTCTGTAGTCAGCATGACAATGGTCAGCTAACTATCCACACTCCCCCCATCAAATTCCTCTCAATAGAGAGCCAGTCTAAACTTAGTCAATATGTGCTATCCTCACACCACCTGAACCTGAAGTCTTACACCTTCCTGTCCAATCTGTGTCTTAATCTTATTTTGCAACAGAGAATTCATACATCTACAACAGTGCATACTTGCCAAAAGGTTGCATTCCCCAAGATAACAAGTAATGCAATGCAATGATCTGGTAGCAGTCAGGAGGAAGAATGTCAAAAGATGCACAATGCACTGAAAAATCAGGGAAGATATAATAAAAAGTCTAAATTAGACAGTGAAACACAACAAGCAGAGGTATGGATATATAGCTTTCCTTCTGGATATAAACCATGGCAAGGATCTATCACATAAACTATGCTACAGAGATCCTGTAATTCATCTTGCTGCTTAATCCAACATTTTTTCCTGGATAGGAGGAGGTAACCTGGATCAAAATATATGGGGGAGGTAGTATTCAGAAATGTTAGTACCACAGTTCAAATCTCTCTGAGTTGTGCGCTCCAGTATTGTTGTGGAGCTAATTGGTGATTCATAGACATGCAAGAATCACACAGAGCAAAGGTTCATAAGTGACTCTTTTGTATATCTCTGACTGGACACCTAGTACAGATGGAATGACCTCTTTAGGGTTCTCCCTAACAAACTAACATTGTTTTACAAGCACCAACAGATAGACAGACAGACAAAAGTACACACACACATAGCCATGCACACAGGTTTGCATGCCTTAGCTGCTGTGGTGCTAACTGCACCACTGCTTCCATAGACAGCAGCTTTGGATGAATGGCAATAAATGGTGTGTTCATTCTAAGCGTTGTGCATGGTAGAACTTGTCTCTGAATCACTCTGCCATACTATTTTAATTCTATAGTAAAGCTTCAGAGCCATTAGGTGTGGCCACAGACTACCACACTGCTGTGTTACTAGCTTAAGTTAAACTATGTAACACTGTTGCTTTACAACAATCTTTGAATCAGGTACTAATAATACAATGACCAACTTTATGTGTTTCTGAATATTGCACAAAATTCCAGTCTCTCACTAAAGTAATAAGTAGGGGTGTCTGACTGAGTTAATTCCTGCCTCATTGTTGACAACAACTGTGCCATAGTTATTCAGACCATAATTTATACCCCAGTAAATGGAGTTATTCAGCAAACTTATTAGCCTGCAGCACCATCCTCCCTTCATTGTGCCTACTCAAATGATCTCATGCATACTGACAGTAATTAAAGACCAAGGTGTCAGCACTACCCAGGGAAAGCCTAACCAATGCATATCCCTTCAACTAAAGCCTTCCAGCTGTTACAGCTGAGTGTGACTGTAGTAAAAGAAAAGTACCTGTGGAGATAGAATAGAAAGGTGCATGCCAGCAGTTACGCTTTCTCCATCACTGTAGCCAGTTAATACAGTAATTGACACTGCCATAACATTATGTTTTGTTTGTGTCTTTCAGCTTTTCCCGGTTAGGGGTCGCCACAGTGGAACTCCTGTCCGCTAATGATTGGCAGTTGATTTTTACGTACCGGCTTGCCAGGCCTGACGCAAACCTTCAATGAAGGTACGCCCATTCACGTATGTCTCCATGCAGAAGACACTCTAGCTGAGAATCGAACCAGACAGCGTCTTACTGTGAGGCGACAACGCTACCGCAGCACCACCACTGCACTGCCATAACATTATGTTAAGAATAAAAAAGTAAAAAAGAAGAAAAGAGAAATATGCAAATGTGAATGGTACACAGAAAAATGTAAAGAGACTTGTAGATGAGCCTCTGGTGTGGAAATGTACCCCTACTCCTGCATGCCATTTATGTCACATATATGGTATGTACAGAGGGGGTGTGCAGGTATGCATACATGTGCGTGTGTGTGAATGTCTGTGTCGGCACAGTAAATTATATTCTACCAAACCACTGACCCAAACCACACAGCATAACTCTACAACCCAAGACAAAGCTCTGGTAGAAAGATGGGCTGTCATGTTGAGCAACCCTACTGCAGTGCAAACATGCTGTATTTTACATCTGGTACAGGCAACATTACTGGGAGCACAGCAAGGAAGCTTCTGTGCCTTACATGCTTACAGGTATAGTCCAGTTGTAATAGTAGCAGGAATTTTCAGTCATAACACTGGCATCTGTATCACCAATGCACCATGCAGTGTCAGTGTGCTGATCTGCTCAGCTTAGATATCTTGTATTGCTTCACACAAACTATCATGCTGTGTGCCCACCCTGCCTGTGTGGTAAGCAGACATGTTGTGCCATGGTGCAGCCTTGCTGTGGTACACTTAACCTCTGTACTACTCTTATCCTGATGCATGAGGGCAACTTCTGAATCCTTCCTTAAGGTGTTGCAGGCAAGCAATAGCTAAAAAGAATTACAGAACAGTGATGCAAAGGCTATCAGTAACACCCTTACCTTCAACCAAACCTTAAGTAGTCTTTTTTTGTTTGTTTGTTTATTAACCAATGGAATTAGTGCTCTACCCCAGTTAACAAATTGTATAAATAAATAAACAAATAAATAAACCTAGAACAGTTTAAGATACAAAAGGTAAGAAATAACCATTTGAAGATTTGCCAAAGACAAAAGAACACAATGTTCAAAGCATACTTCAGGATTTCATAGAATGCCCAGATTTTGCCTCATATTTTTTTGTCTGTTTCTCATAAAAGTTGCAGTTTTATAGCAAGTCATTTACGATTGGTGACACTAAATAATGACAGAGATCACACTTCATAAACTTCAGAAAATACATGCTGATACAAAACCTGTTGTTCCAGGAAGTTTCTACATTTATAAGAGCAATATTTAAAATCTGTCCCTAAGTTTGGACCTTTGTCCTCCCATTGAGACTGTACAAAACCCATTCTTCTCAGATACTATTATAGGTTAGGATGATCGCACCCAACAAGGACCATATGAATGTGTCACTGCCTTTTAAATAATGTGTCCCTGCCTTGTAAATAATTATCTGTTCTTCTGTGACATATATACAACTTTGATTTTGGAATGTCTCACACCCTTCTAAATACTTTTTTCTTCTATTATTGTTTGGTCTTAAAAAAAAATTGTTATCTATCATGATTACTATGTTACCATGTAAACAGCTGCTTTGTCTGACAAGTGAACTGCATTTGTAGTTGCAATATTCTGCTTTGTTTTTATGTGGAACTTTTCTCCCCAGGCCTCTACTGAAAACGTTCATATATCCAGTTAGACTAGCCCGGTCAACAAATGTAAAATAAAATAAAATAAAATAAATAAATAAAATAATTAATTTTGGCTTTATCCACATTTCTTGCATTAAAAAGTTGAGAGATAGTTCAAAATATTTGCATTTGCATGTTCAGTATGGGAGTAGGATTCATTAGTCAGTCACAGTTAGGTTTACATTTTCTAGGGAACACTACACTAACATGACTACTTCTGTCTTTTGTTTTTTTTCACCAGTATGCCTATTCCACTGTATTGCTATGTGGGTGAATTCAAACTCTTCTAGAACAATGGCAGACAACCACCGATGCTGCTAAGACATGACTCACTTCTCAACAAGCTCCCCTCAACAGACAAATATGTTACCAGCCAAGCAGTGTAGTTCTCACACAATCTAACAAGAATAATCTCATGCAGTATGCTGACCCCTAAAGAGACAACTACTTTGTTAACGGAAGCATATTCTGTATATCAGCTATGCTCCATCCAAACTTCTGCTGCTGCATTTATATAGGAATATGTATGCAGGCATATGTGCATGTGTGTGTGTGTGTGTGTGTGTGTGTGTGTGTGTGTGTGTGTGTGTGTGTGTGTGTGTGTGTGTGTGTGTGTGTGTGTGTGTGTGCGTGTGTGTGTGTGTGTGTGTGTGTGTGTGTGTGTGTGTGTGTGTGTGTGTGTGTGTGTGTGTGTGTGTGTGTGTGTGTGTGTGTGTGTGTGTGTGTGTGTGTGTGTGTGTGTGTGTGTGTGTGTGTGTGTGTGTGTGTGTGCGTGTGTGTGCTGCTCATTTGCTCTCCCTCTTTGTCTGTATATGTACATATACATGCTGTACACACAACACACACACACACACACACACACAAATATATATATATATATATATATATATATATATATATATATATATATATATATATATATAATTATATACATAATAATTGTCAACATGCACACAAACCACAACTATCAAACAAACACATTTTAACAAAAGTCACAAACAACAAACTCCAGATTCATTGGAATATAAACCATCAAAAACAAACCAAATGCATTTATAACAAACTATCCTTAAACATTCACATGAACAGAAAACAATCACAGCAGTTGCAACACATTGTAAGATAAACGAATGTCTATAATATACCAAAGAAATCTTTACACTTTCAGCATACTTCCAGTGTGAAAGAGTAAAGCAGCCATATAACAATTCTACAAAGTACAGCACTGTGGCAGACTAGACATTAATACTCTACAGATCATTGAGACATATCCAAACTCACTACAAATAGACACAGGCACTGCACCATCAACCTTCAAAATAAAAGCCACTGTAATTACTGCCCAGCTGCTACACATACTACAAAATCTTCTTCTCTTCTCTACTTCTTCCTCTTCTCTTTCGGCTGTTCCCGTTAGGGGTCATCCACAGTAGATCATCTGTTTCCATTTCTTCCTGTCTTCTGCATCTTGCTCTGTCACACCAACCACCTACATGTCCTCTCTCACCACATCCATAAACCTTATCTTAGGCCTTCCTTTCTTCCTCTTACATGGCAGCTCCATCCTTAGCATCCTTTTCCCAATATACACAGCATCCCTCCTCAGCACATGTCCAAACCAATGCAATCTGACCTCTCTGGCTTTTCCTCCAAACACATCCAACCTGAGCTGACCCTCTAATATACTGATTCCTAATCCTGTCCATCCTTGTCACACCCAGTGTAAATCTTAACATCTTTAACTCTGCCACCTCTAGCTCTGACTCCTGCCTTTTTGTCAATGCCACCATCTCCAACCCATATAACATAGCTGATCTTTTTCAGCTATGTTAGGAACCTGGGTGGAAACTCCCAGATATGCTCAGAATTAGTCCAAAATGATACAAAAATCACTGAACCCACAGACATTGCCAACATACTGGCAGACAGGTTCAGTGCAAACTTCACCCCCCTCTCCCCCCTAAAGGAGAGATAACTATCCCAGCCGAGTGTAGCCTCCCGGACATCTCAAATGCGCAGGTGAAAGCTGCTCTCTCTAAAGCTAAAAACACAGCATCAATGGGACCGGATGGTGTCCCCGGCTGTGTGCTACACGAGCTAAATGAGGAATTAAACCCGCACATAAGGCAGCTGTTTAATCTCAGCCTTACCACAGGATACGTGCCCAAGGAGTGGCGTACGGCAACTGTTGTCCCACTCCACAAAGGCGGCGCCTCTACGGACCCTGGTAATTACCGCCCCATAAGCTTAACAAGTCTAGTCTGCAAAGCTATGGAGAGGATCATAATGGAGCTCATAAACAAAGATATAGGGGACTTGCAGACATTGGACCCGACCCAGTTTGGCTTTGTCAAGGGAAGATCATGCCTTTTGAACTTGGTCGACTTCTTCAAAACAGTCACCAAGGCCATTGATGAGGGAAAGGCAGTCCATACAGCCTACCTTGACCTTGCAAAGGCTTTTGACACAATATCCCACTCGGGTATTGTAGAAAAACTTACCAGCTTAAATGTAAACCCATATGTCACAAGATGGGTTGCAAACTGGCTTAAGGACAGAACCCACAGGGTTAGAGTGGCTGGCGCTGTGTCAGACTCCAAGCCGGTCACAAGTGGTGTCCCACAGGGCTCGGTCCTTGGCCCCCTATTGTTTGGCATCTACTTCTCAGAAGTACAGGCCAACATAGGAGGACTTTGGCTGACAAAGTTTGCAGACGACTGCAAACTGGGCGCCATAGTGGAAAGTGTATCAGACACGGATATCCTTCAGAAGGGACTCACGGAAACAGATAGCTGGTGCCAGAGCCATGGCCTGAAGTTAAACGCCAAAAAATGTATAGTCATACCCTTCGGGAAAAACAAGGTAACCCCAAGCTACCATATAGGTGGCAATCCACTAAGCACAGAAGAGGTTATCAGGGACCTGGGGACCCAGGTTGACAGTGGCCTTTCTTTTGACACTCACATTGCTAAAGTGGTTAGAAAGACCTTCTACATTGCCCACCTGATCATGAAGGGATTCACATCCAGATCTAGTGAGGTCATTGTTCCCTGTACTCTTCACTTATCAGACCAATGATCGAGTACAATGCCCCATTCGGGATGTATCTCACCCGACATCTGCAGCAATTGGAGAGACCCCAAAAGTTCCTCACCAAAAGGATAAAGGGACTCCAAAATCTGTCATATGCTGCCAGATTGAAGAAACTCCAGCTCTATTCAGTCGCATACCATCTGCTCAGAGGTGACATGTGCCTGACATACAAGGCCATGTCCAACCGGAATTAATGGACATGCTCCACCTCAAAAATCCAAATCCACCAAAACCACTAGAGCAAGCGACTTAAACCTTAGCACGGATATAAATAGGACGTGCTGGAGGGATAGATTTATCACTCAGAGACTCCCTATGCTGTGGAATAAAATCCCGGTCCATGTGAGGCAGAGCACCTCGCTGACTCTGTTCAAGAGAAATCTAGACCTGTGGATGGGAGATCGTAGGTTTACCCCAGGAATCATCTCTGTGTCACTGCTGGACAGAGGCACAACAAACTAATGGACACAGTATTTTTTCATATAAAGGGTGGCGTAAGCCACAAAAATTTGGGCTAGGCTTATAAATGCCTTAGGGCAGATAGCCTAGTATAAACCTATGAACCTATGAACCTATGAACCCTCTTGTAGACCTTCCCTTTCACTCTTACAGGTACTTGTCTGTAACAAATTACTCATGACACTCTTCTCCACCCTGCTTGTATTCTCTTTTTCACTTCTCTTCCACACTCACTATTACTCTGAACTGTTGATCCCAAGTACTTAAACTCATCCACCTTTGCCAGGTCTACTCCCTGCATCCTCACCATTCCTCTATCCTCCCTCTCATTTACACACATATATTCTGTCTTAGTCCTGCTGAACTTCATTCCTCTCCTCTCTAGAAAATATTTCCACCTCTCCATGATCTCATCAACCTGGTCCCTACTCTCACTACAGATCACAATGTCATCTGCAAACATCATAGTCCACGGGGGCCTCCTGTCTGATCTCGTCTGTCAACCTGTCCATCACCACTGCAAATAAGAAATGGCTCAGAGCTGATCCTTGATGTAATCCCACCTTCACCTTAAATGCATCTGTCACTCCCACCGCAGAACTCACCACTGTCACACTAACCTCATACATATCCTGTACCTCTCTTACATATTTCTCTGCCACTCCTGTCTTCCTCATGCAGTACCACAACTTCTCTCTCGGCACCTTGTCATATGCTTTCTCTAAGTCCACAAAGACACAATGCAACTCCTTCTGACCTTCTCTGTACATCTCCAACTACACTCTCAGAGCAAACATTGCATCTGTAGTACTCTTTCCCGGCATGAAACAATACTGCTGATCACTAATCATCACCTCCCTTCTTAACCACGCTTCCACTACTCTTTCCCATAACTTCAAGCTGTGACTGATCAGTTTTATCCCTCTATAGTTACTGCAGCTGTGCAAATCACCCTTATTCTTAAAAAACAGGCACCAAAACATTTTTTTCTCCACTCCTCAGGCATCCTTTGACTTTCCAAGATTTCATTAAACAATCTGGTTAAAAACTCCAATGCCATTTTTCATAAGCACCTCAATGCTTCCACTGGTATGTCATCTGGACCGACAGCCTCTCCATTCTTCATCCTCTTCATAGATGTCCTTACTTCCTCCTTGCTAATCTGTTTCACTTTCTGATTCACTATCCCCACATCATCCAACCTTCTCTCCCTCTCATTCTCTTCATTCATCAGCCCCTCAAAGTACTCCTTGCATCTGTTCAACACATTCTCCTCACTAGTGAGTATGTTTCACTCATTATCCTTTATCAGCCTTACCTGCTGCACATCTTTCCCAGCTCAGTCCCTCTGTCTAGCCATTTCGTACATGTCCTTTTCTCCCTCTTTAGTGTCCAACCTTTCATACAAGTTTCCATATGCCTTATCCTTAGCCTTCGCCACCTCTCTCTTTGCCATGCGCCTCATCTCCTTATACTCCTGTCTACTTTCTTCATCTCTCTGACTATCCCACTTCTTCTTCACCAGCCTCTTTCTCAGTATACTCTCCTGTACTTCCTCATTCCACCACCAGGTCTCCTTGTCCTCCTTCCTTTGTCCAGTTGTCACACCAAGCACCTTTCTAGCTGTCTCCCTTACCAGCTCTGCTGTAGTTACCCAGCTATTTGGTAACTCTTCACTGTCCCCCAGTGCCTGTCTTAACTCTTCCCTGAACTCCACCTCACAATCATTTCATTCTTGGCACTGCTCTCACACTCCTCCTCCTCTTCTTGATCACCGTCATCCTACACACCACCATTCTATGCTACCTAACTACACTTTCCCCTGTCACCACTTTACAGTCTCCAATCTCCTTCAGACTGGCCCAGCTGCATAGGATATAATCCACCTGTGTGCATCTTCCTCCACTCTTGTACACCACCCTATACTCCTCCCTCTTCTTAAAATACATATTCACCACAGCCATGTCCATCCTTTTTGCAAAATCCACTATCATCTGACCTTCTGCATTCCTCTCAACACCATACCTACCCATCACTTCCTCATCCCCTCTGTTCCCTTCACCAACATGCCCATTGAAATCCATTCCAATCACCAGTCTCTCACCTTTGGGTACACTCACCCCCACTTCATCCAACTCACTCCAAAATTTTTCTTTCTCATTCATCGCACACCCAACTTGCAGACCGTATGCACTAACAAAATTCATTATTATACCATCAATTTCCAGCTTCATAAACATCACTCTATCCGACACTCTTTTCACCTCCAAAACACTCTTGGCATACTGTTCCGTTAGGATAACCCCTACCCCATTTCTCCTTCTATCCACACCATGACAGAACAATTTGAACCCGCCTCCTATACACCGGCCTTACTCCCCTTCCATCTGGTCTCTTGCATGCAGAATATATCAACCTTCCTTCTCTCCATCATATCAGCTAGCTCTCTGCCTATATCAGTCATACTGCCAACATTCAGAGTTCCTACCCTCAGTGCTACACTCCTAACATTCCTCCTCTCTTCCTGCCTTCGGGCATGCCTTCCCCCTCGTTTTCTCCTTCAGCCAACATTAGCCCAATTTCCGCCAGCACCCTGTTGGCTAACAGTACTGGTGGCGGTCATTGTTAACCCAGGCCTCAACCAGTCTGGTATGGAAATCTGTATCATTGTCCACATATGTCATTTGGCAGCAGTTTTACACCGGATGCCCTTCCTGACTTAACCCTCCCCATTTATCTGGGCTTGGGACCAGCATGAAAGAAATGCGCTGTCTTGTGCATCCCCAGTGGCTGGGTTACACATACTACAAAATACAGCACATATATTTATATGGGAGGATCCACCCTCCACATCCCCTATCTTTAATATATACTTACCTCCACTTTTCCACAGCCACCACTAAAAGGAAAACATTATATTATCTAATAATTCAACCCAAACATTTGCAACAACTACATATTCCAACTAACTGACTATTCAACAAAATGGAACTTCACACAACCCATTAAATCATACAAGCAACTGATCAAATGCACGGCCATCAGACATACATATGGTATAATGTTGATAAGAGATGTGAAAATTATGAGTTTATCTGAAGCTGTTGTAGTACTTACTTAATGTATTTATTTATTTCTTATTACTATTTGTAGGCCCAGTTAGTTCCACTAGGTCAGTGTTCTTTCTTTCAGGGGAGACCCAAGTGGTATTCACACTGATAGGGGAAATTTGGCAAGGGCACCGGGGACAGGGAAGATGTATAAAGACAGTTTAAAGAATAGTTGATGTTGGCTTTGACAAATCATTTCTTTGTGTGTTTTTATTGAAATGACAAAAAATAGAAATGATTGTTTTTCTGTGTAGACTAAATAAGGTTTAAAAAAATGGAAAGAAATGACAAGATGTATGTAATGACTATGAATGTGAAGATAATGTCAGGAAGTGTAAACAGCAAAATATGTAAATAAAGCAATCCCTAATCTTTTTTTTTAGTACTTGCTAAGGGATCTTTTACATTTACTTGCCCTGCCACCAGCTCAGGGAGGTGGAACCTTGGTTTAACACCTCATTTAAAGGACTGCACACTCAGGAGATCAGCACCATCACCACCCACCACATGCTGCATTGCAGTGTCAGTATTGGTAAATTAATCCAAGTTCCTGTTGTGGGAACAGAACCAACAGCATTATGATCTTCATGGACCAAAAGTGAGTATCTGCCTGTTGGCCTTCCAAGAGCAGACTTGCTCTGTTATTGTGGGGTGCAAGTATGAGTTTTTGGAATCTTGTCATAATTACTTGGAGCTGTAAGTATCTATTGGCTCTAAATGTGTGTGTGTGTGTGTGTGTGTGTGTGTGTGTGTGTGTGTGTGTGTGTGTGTGTGTGTGTGTGCGCGTGTGTGCGTGTGCGCATGTGTCCGTGTGTGCCATTGAGAGAACATGTTAACCCACTGGCAGGACTTTTGGGAATAAGGCTGAGAAGTATGGGAAACTGTTGTTAAATGCAGTGGTCAGAGATCTTTTGCTGTCTGTTTTTGGTCACACTACAAGTTCTTTTTATGTTTCAGAAAGGATTATTCTTGTGTTCCCTGGGTCATTTTATGAATGTTTGTGGAGTACATCTATGGAGATAGGAAACTGGTCCCATAATTACACCATGTGCTTTAAAAGGGTCTATATTACGTCTTCTTAAAGCCTCTTCAGCAAACGCCCATTTGCCGACCAATAAACAACGAAATCTAACTCTCACGAACTTCCATTTCAGCAAATATTTTCCTAAGAGAAAAAAACACTTGGCCATCCTTGGGAATTTGCCATTTTCCCCACTGTAGTGCAATCTCGGAATTGGTATATTTAGTTAGGGGGGTGTGGGAGGTACAACCCCCACATTTGCAGGCATGGGGGTGAAGACCCCCACTTTGAATGGTTTAAAAGTCTGTCTGTTTTTTGGTTGGCCAATTTTTCCCCTATGAAAAAAATTTGCTGAAACAGCCGTTCATGGGAGTTAGATTTTGCTGTTTATTGGTCGGCAAACAGGCATTCACTGAAGAGGTTTTTCAAGGATGTAATATAGACCTGCTTTAAAATGGCAGCATACATTTGCAGAGATAGGATACTGCTCCCATATCTTCACCGTGTCTTAAACTGACTAAGCAGTGGAATATAGTAATTAAGGTTTGCAGGGTAGTATGGGAAAGTGGGGCTGTGCATACTCACACACACACACACACACACACACACACATTTTATATATTATATATATATATATATATATATATATATATATATATATATATATATAATATATATATGCAGTAGACTTGGCAACGGCACGCAATTTTGGTAATTTTTTTCAGTTTTTGCAATGATTAAATTATATTACAGCTGAATTGCAACAGTTCAAGAGTAATATAATTTCAGGAGTTATCCACTTTCTCCATGGTTGTGTGACCCAATATCAAAGCAAAGATTCTGGTTATTTTAGGTGGATTCTACTATGAAATGCTGTGACTGAAAGTCGACATTTCTAGAGTGAAAAAAATGCCCAAAAAGCAGCTCCTTTTTTTTTGCAGGGAGCAAACTCCCCTACACAGTCTGAATTTATATATACCAACTGCACCACGGTCACACCAACCTGAAGAAGGGACAAATTTCCCTAAAAATGAATCATTGTTGGCACACAACTAGAAATCACATGCTAGCAATGATTTCCGATGGGAAAAAGAATTATGCATTATGTCATTCATCTTTTTTTATCTGTGAGCTACTGATGCTTGAGGAATTTCTGTTCGAGACTGTGTAGAGAAGCCTTTAGGTGATTGCAAATGTAACATTTGTTTCATTTCTGGTCACCTCATTTCAATGCTTTTTCATTGTTGTTGCTGTTGTTATTTAGATGAAACTGATCGGCAATGAAGTTTTGCAAAACATTTTATGCCAATGCAATTTTCCCTTTCTTTGAGACACAGTGATCTCAGAATTGGTATATATAAAATCAGGACGTGCAGGACTTTGCCCTTTGCAAAAAATAACGTATGCAGCTCAGTATTTGCTATTCTCCTGGATTTTCAGTCTTGTTTTTTTTTCTTTGTTTTGGGATTGTCAGTCTGAGTATGACATTTTAATAGAGAACTGTTTTATTTCTTTATTCTGATTCCTTCCTAAGTGAAGTGGTTCAAACATAAGCAGCAGAAATGGACTGAGTTATTACCATTTTTCACATATTTTATGTAGAATTTGAAAAACTAGAATGGATGCTGTGATCATCCAGAAATGCTTAGTGCTGGACAGAACATAAGCATTTAATGATGTTATCTTGTTTCAATGCTACTCTCGAACTCATTTACATGATATATGTGACACACACGGAATCAACACACACACACACACACACACACACACACACACACACACACACACACACACACACACACACACGCACACATATATACACACAGACATGCATCATGCACGCATATGCTAACATTTTAGTTTTTCAGAGCTATAAAGTTCAATATTTGTATTTTTAGTATGAAAATATGCATGGGCTACTGGTGTATTTTTATTTACCCATTAAACACTCCAACTGTAATGGTGGAGGGAGATCAGCATAATTTGCATTTCCTGCAAGCACTGCTTTAGACGATATCAGGGAGCTATATAAACAAAGGGGTAAGAGGCTGACATAATGGTTAAGGTGAATACCTCACAGACAAGCGTACAGGGTTTAATTCTCACTGAGGGAAATTAGCTAAGTTTAAAATGGCCCAGAAGGGCAGCTAGCCTAGTACTTACCTATAAATGCAGGGCTTGTACATTATTTTGTTGTTTATCGAGTGTCCTGCACAACTGCATCATCAGCTCCAAACAAAGCTACCCGTAGTGTTCTTGTCACAAAAACTCACTTGGAATATCAATGTAATTTTAGAAGAATAAAAAGATAAATGTAAGGCAATACTTTCTTTAAACTGGTGTTCATATACAATAAATACAAAAGCCACATACATGTGAATAAAAAAGGTTATGTTCTTGTTGTACACATATTCTGCTAAGCAACATCTCTACTGTCATTTCAGTTGCCTTGACAACCTTTTGTTTAGAACACACTGCACTGTATTAACTATTTCCTGTCCATTATCTTTCCTTTAATGGGTGCTGTAATGAGGACACACACCCCCAGTCTTTATATGTGCTATACATCTACATCACAGCATCCGTTGGCCACATGTTGTATACATACATTGTGAACAATGCCTATTTGATTGACAGCTGACTTTTATAATATCTGCAGGTGCACTTCAGTGGCAAAAGTAGCAACACAAACACCTGCACACTGTGGCCTGTGTTAATGAGAGAGATTTAAATCTGTTAGGCAAGCAATGCTTCCCACAGATCTGGCCTTAACATTCTTTCTATTTATTTATTTATAATAAAAGTGATACCAAGAACAGCTTGCTGCATACCTTGGTTTTCTTTGAGTTAAGGTGACCTTTGTTTCATCAGAATGCTGTTTGCACAGTGTGTAAATAGCAGGTAAGTTGTATGGATTCAGCCCTTAAGAAAATAAAAAAGAACAAATCTGTCTCAGCTGCTTTGTGCAATAAAAAATCCATGCAGAAATGGATTCTGAACATTTTCTGTGTCTATACAGTGTGGTATGTCACACACACACACACACACACACACACACACACACACACACACACACACACACACGCACACACACAAACACGTGTAATATATATATAAACATTTACCAGTACTGCCTCAAAAAATGTCTAAGCATATAAAAAGCTGTGCACAGTGTATGACAAAGCAAATAATGACCCAATGAATGTTTTCACTGAGTATTGATCATATGCCCAGTGCAGACTGACATTCAGTCAATAAGGAGAAAGGTGTTATAGAAGGATGAGGTCACCAATCATCAATATTGTCGGTGTCAGCTGAAAGTAACACAGACTTATTTAAAGGCTGCCAATCAGCAGGTATCCACAGTTAAGTGGACTGCTAACACAATTGCCAAGGTTAGGCTTGTATTTGCTGACACACAGAGTGGAATGACAGTGAGACTGAAAGATATTTGCAGGTGTTTCCATATTCACTCACCTCCCCACCCCTCTCTGCAAGCAGCTGGACAGGGAAATGAATGATGGGTTGCTGAGACATGGACTTTGAGTAATTGTGTGTCCGAGGTTAAGGATGAAGACAAAAACATGAGGTGAATACACTGCAGGTGTGCAACTGCAAGATTACGATGTGGTTTGCTTTACCCACCAGTTTAAAGGCTTAAGAATAAAAGTATTACAGTGGGGTCACACCTATCCTGGCATGTAGGATTCTATACACATGGTTTATCTTTTTTTTAGATAGACAGTACTGAAGACGTTTTTTGCCAAACCACTACTTTTTGTGGTCTGGTTTTGCCAAAGTATGATTCAAAGAATTCTAATTATTAAAGTAAACATATATACATGAATGGAATTTATATCCTTTTTAATCACTAGTCACGCTGCATAGCAACCATAACACGATAAAATGTTAAAATGAATATAGAATTAACAAGTAGGTTAATATTTCTCAACTGTACAGTTTTTCGCAGAATGGCCAGCTTTTTCCCTCATGTTTTTGGTCTGATTCTCATAAAATTGCAGTTTTCTGGCAAATTATTGTGGATTAACATCAGAAAATAATGGTAAATATTGGAATTTCAGGCTTCATACCCTTCAAAAAATTCATGCTAATGCAAAACCTGTTATTCTGTCAACCAGTTTGTAAGAACAAGATTTGAAAAGTGTGGCTATTTTTGGGCCTTTGTCCTCCCATTATACATGACTTTGTCCAGATTTGTTCATCTAAGAGGCTGAGAGGTATGAGTAGGTTTTATGCCAAAACTGTGCAATAGGATAATGCACAAGCCACATTAAAATGTTTAGCATTTAAAACTGGTATTTGCATCATTCCTTCATATAAAGGAATAGGATCATCACTTAACAATCAAAGCCACCTCCTATTGCCTTTGTGAATCAGGCAGTTTAAACCATAAGAATCACTGAAAACCCCAATCTATTTCCTTGCATGTTTGATGATAGGCACCAGTCATCTATCCTCTGGCTCTGTACGAACAAATGGTAAAGGGAGCAGCTTGAGAGCAGGTTGTAGTTCAGGAAGGAAAGTGAACCTTAGCTTCTATCAGGGAGTGCCAAAGTTTTCTTATTAAATCCTTTAAAATCTTTAAAATAAGTTCCTTGACTTAACTATTTGTTTAAAGAAGCTTTAGTTGGAGTAGAGCTTTTGTCATATAGACTTTGACTGATCATGAAAAACTTATAGTAATACTGGCTAAGGCATTGCTGTTTTATCCTGATTTATGAAAAGAGGCATAAGAGAAGCAATTGTTTTGACTAGTTTTTCTGTTAGCCTTTTAACTAGCTGTAAGTGAGGCTTCCTGACTGGCTGTGTTTCCTTGCTGCAATTTGCATATGGATTTCAGAATTAGCTTTTTTATTTCTGTGATTGAAGCTCCTAGATTAGTTGTGCTTCCCTACCACTAATTTGCATAAACGTTTCCAAATCCATCTAATTTAGTGTGTTTTCCTTCTTTTCTGCTTTATATTGGTCTATATCTAACTGTATACTTTATTTTCAAGTGAATACAAAAAATAGCAACCCTTGTTTTTCATATTAATCCACAAGCAATAATAATCTTATTCTGCGTACCATTCTAGTGCTAAATAAGCCTACCTTTTTACAATTTTTATATATTCAAGATTGCTCTCATTACTGAAATTGCTGTACACATATAATTTTTTCTTTAAAAATTATTTTATGTGCTGAGGGTCAAGTGGATAAATTTAAATCCTTTGTGTGCCTTCCTGTTTGAGATTCAGTCTTTCGTTATTTCATTAGCGCACTCTCTCTCTCTCTCTCTCTCGCAGGCTAATAGAGTTACCAACTGTATTCTAATCTTCAATCAAAAGTTGGACAGAGCTTATTTTTATAGGGCTTCCTGTGATTAGAAACACAAAAAGTAATAAATCTGAAAACACTGGCTGATTAGGACCATTACAATAGTTGATCCCACATTTCTGGGGCATTAAACAGATGCTATCTTCTGTCAGACCTTAGCAAAGCAGCAGTGGTTAATTAGCCATGAAAGTTGAAGTGTTTTTGCTTACATGCTAGATGACCTTCATCAGATCCTTGCTTGCAGCTAAATGTTCCACATATTGTAAAAGTCAAATTCTGTTGAGGATGCATACGATAGTATTGTTCGGCTTGGTTTAGACCAGAATAATTCTAAAAATTATAATGAGGTAATGGTTTTGCAAACTGATGCTGCCTTCCTTTGGATAAAGAGAGGTATTAACTATTGTTTCTTCTCCCTGGTTACCGTAATGATTTTATTGGAGTGAGCAGATCTTTTGAGCCAAACGCAGACCACAGATGGCGAGAACCTACCACTGATGATGGAAGTGAGTCTTTACTCATTATCTATGTTACTGATCCTTGGGAAAAATCTGTAAATGTGCGTGGGTCAAAAGATAAATTTGCTGGCTCTAGTATATTAAACTTGTCAGAAAAACACAATGGCTTGCAGAAACAGAACAAAAAGGCCTTTAATACCTTCTTTACTGAAGCAGTCCAAACTCTCGCCAACTCACTACATCCTGTTAGCACATGTCTATCATCCTCCTTGACGACTTTAACCCCCTCATTTAATTTACAAGTCCCAACGTCCCTCATCTGCACTCTTCTTCATAAACTAAAAGCTGACCATCTACCAGCAGAATATCTACAGATAGCTGCAGCAGCAATAGCCTTTCGTATTTTCATCCTTATAAATAGAACCATTACTAAAGGAACAATCCCATCTATCTAGAAAGTCTCCCACATTATCCCACTGCACAAAGGGGGCAATTCAACTGAACTCTCAGACTACTGCCCAATAGCTCTACTCTCTCCTTTAGCTAAAATTATGGAAAATGTATCCACTGCCAACTACTAGACCACCTACTGCAAAATAACTTACTAGCTAACTGTCAGCATGGCTTTTGGCCTCACCATAGTACCACCACAGCCCTCTTATCCTTTTCTGACTGTATTAACAATAACCAAAACAACAATACTCTATCCTCAGCACTCTTTATTGACCTATCAAAAGCCTTTGATATGGTCAACCATCAACTTCCTTTGAATATACTTGGTTCTCTCTCACTAGATACACAGGCTTTACAATGGTTTAAATCCTACCTTGAGAATAGGAAACAGGCTGTGCTTTGGGAAAATAATCTGTCCTCTCACCTTCCTATTACCATAGGAGTCCCTCAAGGTTCTATCTTAGGCCCTCTCCTTTTCTCAATTTTCATAAATGATCTCAACCTGATAATTCCTCAAGCTACATGTATCCAATATGCTGATGACTCCACACTAATATGCTTAGCTACCTCTGCACCTCAACTTCAGGCCATTACCCAAACAGTGCTTAACAGCACAGAAAGATGGTTCTTACAGCATTGCCTCCTCCTGAGTCCTAAAAAAACAAAACTACTACTCTTCACTCCCACACAAAGGTCCCCCCTCAATTGACTTCACAGTTATATCCAGTGATAGCATCATTATATCTCCTGACCCAACTACCAAGCTCTTAGGGGTAACAATAGACCATAATCTTAGCTTTGACATACATATTAACACAACAATAAAAATGGTAAACAGAAAATTAGGCTCCCTCTATAGGATTAAACCCTTCCTTACTCCAACAGCTAGAACAACTATTGCCCTCACCCATCTAATTTCCACCCTCCTCTGTGCCTGTCCCATCTATACCAACCTATCAAAAAACAACCTTAACAAACTAGTTACCTCCTACAAACATACTGCCAGATTTGCTACTGGTTCCTCATTTAGAACTCACCACTGTCAAAACCTTAAGCAACTAGGATGGCTATAACTTCATAATCAACTTCAGTTTCAACAACTTATTATCGCCCATAAGATCCTCTATCTTCCTAAAAATACTCCTATCCTTACTACCCTTCTTACCCCCTACAGTAATTTGACAACCCTTTGTTCAGCCTATAAAGTACTGGTATCTACAGTCAAATCCAAAAACAAGGCCGGTGACTCTCTGTTCGCCAACACTGTTGGCAAATCCTGGAACCTCCTTCCCAATGAACTCTCATCTCTCTCCTCAATGAAACTGTTCAAAAAACAACTCAGAGAACACCTTAGTAACCACTAGTTATGCCCATGTAGTAACCCAGACTAATCTTACCACCACTTTCTCTGAACCCTACCTACATAACCACTTGCAATTTAATTCCAACTCTCTCCATGCCTCAGACAGTAGACGCACCTCTACTAATTTGGTATTTATAACATTTTCATTCACATAATCTTCTTCTATTTATTTACTTGCATAGCTGCAGCAGTAACTTGTTATCACATAAAAATATCTATATAGACTTTCTTTATATTTCCTACTACATGCTTCCCTAAATTTGCTATGCTACTATAGGATAAATGGTATGACTCACTGCTAAATACTGCTCCTTGAGCTGTTACATTTATTTTTGTATTTTTTCTTCACCTCTCTTTCTTATTGTGTGCCACTTTAAAATTGTTTGCTGCTCTGTCTGTTTCTTATCTTCTGATACTTTAATAATAATATTTGTCTATATAACGTGTATTCTTCAGCTTAAAATAGCACTGTACCTTAATTTGTTACAGATTTACTTATCTGTACCTGAAGTTGTAAATTTTGCTTATGTGGAGCTTTTCTCCCCTGGCCTGTACTGGAAATGGACATACATCCAGGTAGACTAGCCCGGTCAACAAATGTAAAATAAATAAAAATAAAAATAAATAAATGTAAATAATACAGTGGAATCGATCTGTAAAAGCTCTAAACAGAAAAGGAAAATGATTACAAAGCATGAACTATAATTTTCTGAACACTGTGAACTATTGAAAAGTATAACATGGAATACACTAGTTAACAAGCAATGCAAAAGCAAGCACAAACAGTCCACTTGATCTTGGCATTTCAAACAGTAGCCCTAGTTGCCACGTTAGTCCTGTCCACGATTGAAATGTTAAAGTCAGCTGGTAGAAATAGAGAAAAACCTTGGCTGAGCTAAAACCAATGTGGGATGAAGGCCTTTGTTTATTCTCTGTTAATTACTTGACAGCAGTTCATTGTCTATGGTCTTCTGTCAGTGAAAAGGCAATGTATCCTTTTAATGGCCACAGATAAAAACCCGGTGGGGGGACATTGTGGATGGAAAGGAGTAAGGGAGCCCTTGTTTATTTGGCAGAAAATGGCTGGGGGTGGAGATAGGACTTATAATTGGAGAGTGGTGTAATATGGAACTCTTGTGATGCCAGCTAGCATGGAATATCCGGAATCACAAGTAATAGTATAGGCTGAGGTTAAGCTTTCTCAAGTCCAGTGCAATTTTTAAGGAACAGCTAATGTCGAGTCCAGGTTTATTGCATGCATTCAGACAAATCTGCCACTCCAGTTCTTGTTTTTCTAATATTGCATTGTTCTCCCCATCCAGTGGGGTTAGGGTAAACCTTGTCAAGTATATAGAACTTGTAGGAATTGTACTCTGATTTTCCCATGTTATGCTTTGGCTAGTGCATTCTTTGTCACTTTTGGTCAAATGTCTGAAAGGGGCTGGGATACCATTTCTTAATCCTGTGACTGTTTTGCCAATGTAGAAGCAGTTCCAAAGCATGCATTGATCCCTACAGACAACACTTTCACTATTACAGTCACTCTTGTCCTTACTGTAGTATTTTTACCCTGAGGTGGTACAAGTGAAGTGGTAGGGATTGCTCATATACCTGCGAAAGCTGCAGTTGGAAGCTTCACAGTCACAGTCACTCACATATCTGTTAAGATGACTTTATTAGTTTCATAATGGAATTCTAGCAAAAGAGATGCAGTCCAATGTCTGGATTCTCCATTTTTGTCATGCATTTGTTGCCTAAACATGTGTGTCCTCACTTTTATGGTGGATGTCTGTTGTCCTGTTCCTTTGCAAAGGATTGACTATTTTCAGTTTGTCTTTTAAAATTTAGTATCAAACAACTTATATCTGGTTAAAAAATTGGGGAAATGAAAAAGAAAGAGAAATAATAAGGTATCACATCCTTTCCAGTTGTCTAGAATTCTTCAAATCAGAAACTATTATAAACAATTCAGCAGTGGCAACACTTGTTGTGATATACATTTCAATGTCCTACCTGTTTCTTTCTCAGTAAGGCTCTAACCAGCCTATAGTCAACGGCATCTCCAGTTACCAATCAGTTATGGTCCTTGTCCAAAAGTTCATACTCTTTCTTAAATAGTAACCTCTCAGACAATAACATACATTATGTTCTAGCTGACTGAAAATGAAGCCAACTTTGAAAAAAACAACTAAAGAGTTAATAAAACATGCATCTGGCCTTCGTTAGTGCAAAAAGTAATAAAAATACTTCAGCAGCAACAGACTTGATATTGTAATACACTTCAGAATTCCTCAATGGGAAATAGTAACCAAATTTAAACTGACAAAAAAACAAAAACATCTGATTCCATTGCCTTGTTTTTTGCTTTTTTTTTTCCATTTTTTTTTCTGGTGTTTAATAAAGTAAGAAATGATTGTGTGTGGTTACATTTAGAAAAGTAATCAATGTAGGTTCCAGGCCAAGTGTTTGCACATTTCATTACAGAAATACTTAAAATACATATATATATATATATATATATATATATATATATATATATATATATATATATATAGACATGCATACATACATACCTGCATACATATGTAAATACAGATACGCGCACACACTCACACACAC